>NC_066539.1:10096240-10101240 GCF_024679095.1 Eriocheir sinensis
GAGGAAGACGGCCAGGCGGAAGATTAAGGGAAGGAGGAGGAAAACGAGGACGAGTAGGACGCGGAAGCAGAGGAGGAAGAAGAGGAAGAAATGAGGAGGAGGACGAGGAGCCAGAGGAGGAGGAAGAGGCGGAGGATGAGAACGAGGACGAGGAGGAGGAGTCTTTCAAACCCAAAGTCAATGAATATCCGATGAAGAAAACAGTTTAAGACTTTTCCGATTTGTTCTCTTAACCTTCATTTTCTTCTCACTTTTAATGGGATGCTCAGTCATTTAGCCTCTGCCCACCTTACATGATTTTCCCTCTAGTAATTATTCTGCAAAGGGACCTCCACTTTATAATAGGAGTCTTGAGGACAACCGAAAAGCGAGTCACACATTAAATTTGTTTTCTCAGTGAGTGATGAAACAGATGCATAGAAAACAGATGTGAGTGAAGGGAAAAGTGATCGAGCGAAAGCAAGGAAAAAATAATTAAAAAGGAAAATAAGGAACGGAAAAGAAATTCAAAACAGGAAGAAGAGAAAAATGAACGAAAGAAGAAAAGTAGAGTCACAGAAAGAGAAAAGTTAGCTGTTAAAAGAGAAGTCAGGTGAGCAAAGAGAAGGCATAGAGAACAATAGGAAAGTAAAATAAAAGGTAGGAAGTGAAATATAAGAGGAGAGAGTCGGGGGAACAAACAGAAAACCAGAGGGAAAAAAAGGTAAAAGTAAACTAAAAAAGGTAAGTAATGGGAAAGAAAAGGGGAGTAAAGGGAAGGAGACGGAGGGAAAGTGATAGGGGAAGTAAATGGAAGGTGGGGAAGGGGGGGAGGGGGGCAAGAAGTAGAGTGACTGATAGCAACACCTGCATACCTGTCCCGCATTGACTCAGGTGCGCCGTCCAATTTGTGGTTATGGCGCTGAGTATATTGAAACAAGGCTCACGAATGGGGGGGTAGAGAGAGAGAGAGAGAGAGAGAGAGAGAGAGAGAGAGAGAGAGAGAGAGAGAGAGAGAGAGAGAGAGAGAGAGAGAGAGAGACCAGGCAAAGAAGACGACATGGAAGGCCTTTTGTGAGCCTGATGGGAATTTGATGATGTTATTCCGTCTCCTCGTCGGAAAATTTCAGTTGGGCAAACACACAGAAAAGGTGAAATGCAGCCGCCCGGGTATTGCTTTCATATACCACGCCCAAAGCAAACAACAATACGCGACTGGATCAAGACAGAAACAAAATGAATAAATGAAGAAGAGAAGGAAAGTAAGGTCGAGGGGAGTTAGAAATGTGAACAAAGAGGAGGATAGAAATCATTTACGACGCCCAGAGTAAACAGCAACAATACATAATGAAGACCGCAACAAAATCAATATAAATGAAGAAGATAAAAAAAAAGTAAGGTCAAGTGAGAAGTTAGAAAGATGAATAAGGAGAAAAATACTAAGAGGGAGGGGGAGAGGAATCATTTACAACACTCGAAGTAAACAACAACAACAATACATAATCAGATCAAGAAACAAGCAAAATGGATAATTGAAGAAAAAAAAAGTGAGGGGGAGCGGGGTAGGTGAACGAAGGAGCGGACGGTATTATAAACAAACGCATCTGAGAGCAAACTGAAAAATTAATACGGATGAATATAAATTAGTAGTCATGCATAAAGGAATAAATGATGCCACGTAAAAAAAGGAAGGGAAAGGAAAGGAAAGGAAAGGAAAGGAAAGGAAAGGAAAGGAAAGGAAAGGAAAGGAAAGGAGAAGGAGAAGGAGAAGGGCAGAGAAGGGAAAGAAAGGGAATAGAAAGATAGGATAGGGAAGGGAAGAGAAGGGAAGGGAAGGGTCGTGAGGAAATGCATGAAGACCTAAGCAACGCCATGGAGAGCTTGTACTGGACTATTGACCTATACCACAATATGCACTTTGTGCCTGCAGTAAAAAGTCTTAGGAGATAACACCCTAAATGTGATAGCTCCACAATAACCAATAAATAAGAAGATACACTTTTAATATGACGTTCTTGACACACACACACACACACACACACACACACAGACACACAAACCATGCTCCATCATCATCGCCACCACTAACCATCACCTTTACGCCACACACACACACACACACACACACACACACACACACAGGTAAAGAATGCCAGACCAACGAGGTGAGGTTAGGGGAGGAAACGGAAGGGAACGGACGGGAACCGAAGGGAAAGAAAGGAAAGGAAAGGAAAGGAAAGGAAAGGGGGCAGAGAAGGGAAAGAAAGGGAATAGAAAGATAGGATAGGGAAGGGAAGATAAGGGAAGGGAAGGGAAGGGAAGGGAAGAGAAAGGAAGGGAAAAGAAGGAGAGGGAAGAGAAAGGAAGGGAAGAGCAAAAAAGGGAAGAGGAGGGAGGGGCAGGGAAAGGAAGAGAAAGGAGGGAAGGGAAGGGAAGAGAATGAAAAGGTTGGGAAGAGAAGGGAAAGGAAGAGAAATGGAAGAGAAGAGAGGGGGAGGGAAGGGAAGGGAAGGAATATAAAGTCAAGGGAAGAGAAATATAGAGAAGGGAAAGGAATGGAAGGGAAGGGAAGGGAAGGGAGGGGAAGGGAAGGCAAGGGAAGAGAAATATAGACAAGGAAAAGAAAGGGAAGGGAAGGGAAGGGAAGGGAAGGAAAATAAATTCAAGGGAAGAAAAATATAGACAAGAGAAAGGAATGGAAGGGAAGGCAAGGGAGGGGAAGGGAAGGGAAGGGAAGGGAAGGGAAGGGGTGTATCATGTTAGTGGCGGTGCACGGCGGCTTTTGAAATTCAGATCAGCATTATTTAGAGAAGCTCGGCGTTCCTGGTGCCCTGACGTGTAGGTGTGTGTGTGTGTGTGTGTGTGTGTGTGTGTGTGTGTGTGTGTGTGTGTGTGTGTGTGTGTGTGTGTGTGTGTGTGTGTGTGTGTGTGTGTGTGTGTGTGTGTGTGTGTGTGTGTGTGGCAGATTCCACGTAAGACCTAAGGCATCCTATTTATTCCATACACAAGAGATACATCGATTTAAGTAAGAGAGAAAGAAAGAACGGATGAAAAGGGGGAAGAAAAGGGAGAAAGAAAGAGGGAGAAAGTTTACGAGAGGAAAAACAGTGAAAAAAAAATACTAGATACAAATACGTTAACCCGTCCGCTGCGATTGGCACGGATTTAGCCTTTACTGGTAGCCTGGAAACATATACTCCCAGATCTTTCTATGGCTCTATGGTGGATAGTGGAGTGTTTCCCATGTGGTATTGGTATGCTGGATATCCCCTTTCAAGGTGCAGGACTTTATAATTTTTCTTCACTGAATTGTAACAGCCACTTTTTGTTCCATTCCTGTAGCTTGGTGAGGTCTGACTGTAGGAAATCCACAGTCAAGGGGTAGACACAAGCATCTGACCTTCATACTCTCGCACACACACGAAGGGAACGATTTAATAATTATACATCCTGGTGTGAGCTTAGTGAAGTTTATTATCGCCGGAGAGTGCACTAATTAACAACAAACACGCCGTAAACTTCACGTGCGATTCCATGGAAATATTACGATGTGTAGCCTTGTGTATTTCAACGTAAATAAGTGTGCATGATGAAAAATAAATAAAAGGTATGCTGGAGTATGTGAGTTTTCGTGCATTTTCAGTGAGGTAAGAGGAAAAAAGAGGAGGAGGAGGGAGTTCTTTAATGGAGGGTTTACAGACTCTTGATGGAGGGAAAGTGGTAAAAGACGGAGGAAAAGGAGGTTGCAAAGAAGTGGGGAGGAAAAAATAGAAAAAAGTGGAAAATAGAAAACGGAAAGAGGGGGAGAGGAGGGGAGAATATTGAAAGTTAAGAAAAGAAAACAAGAACAAAAACAAAAACAAGAATAATTAGTAGATAAAGAAAAAAAGAAAAAAGGTAATGAGGAAACAGAAAGAGAGGAGGAGGAGAGGAGAAAATAGGAAATGAGGAGAAGAAAAGTACAGGAAAAAATCGAAATAAAGAAGAATGAATAAAAAAGAAAGGAAAAATAGGGAAAAAAATTGCCAAAAAGGGAAACGGAAAAAGGGGAAGAAGAGAAAGAAGAAAAAATCGACAAGAAAAAAAATCGAGAAAATAAAAAGAATGGAAAAACAGAAAAATGCAAAAAAAAGGAAACAAAAAAAACAAAAAATCAAGAAAGAGAGTAAAAAGGAATAAAAAAAGAGAAAAAATGCAAGAAAAGGAAAGAGAAAAAGGAGGGGAGAAAATAGAAACTGAATAAAAGAAAACAAGAACAAGAACAAGAAAAAATCAATAAAAGTCTGTAAAAGGAAAAGGAAAAATAAAGAAAAAGCTGCAAAATAAAGGAAACAGGAAAGAGGGAAGAAAGAGGAAGAAGAAAATCGGAAGTTAAGGAAAGAAAACAAGAAAAAAAACAAAAAAGAATGACAGTAAATAAGAAAAAAATAGGGAAAAGATGGAAAAAGGAAACAAAAAGAGGAAAGGAGGAGAGAATATCGGAACTGTAGAAAGGAAGACAGGAAAAATAAACACAAGAAGAAGGACAATAAGGAAGAAGGGAGAATAAATGACATGATGAGATGGAGGACTGAAACAAACCACCACCACCACCACCATTATCACCACCACCACCACCATCACCACCACCACCACCACCATCATCATCATCATCACCATCATCATCACCATTAAAGGACAAAAGCCAAGGTAAAAAGAAGAAAGACGGCAATAAGAGGAAACGACCCAAGCATTTCACACGAGAGAGAGAGAGAGAGAGAGAGAGAGAGAGAGAGAGAGAGAGAGAGAGAGAGAGAGAGAGAGAGAGAGAGAGAGAGAGAGAGAGAGAGAGAGAGAGAGAGAGAGAGAGAGAGAGAGAGCTGTCCATACCTTCCTGCTTGTAAATTGCTTCCCCTTCCACCATTACCACCACCACCACCATTACCACCACCACCACAATTACCTCTGACAGTTTTTCCATCGACTCCTTACAATCCATGACTTACTCCTCCTCCTCATCATCTTCTTTGAATTTCCTCACA
>NC_066539.1:10106240-10126240 GCF_024679095.1 Eriocheir sinensis
TGGTAATGATAGTAGGGGGCGTGACTTCAGGTTGGTGACAAGATGGTGGTTATAGAAGTGGTGGTGGTGGTGGTGGTTACATGTGGAGGTGATTGATTGATTGTTAACATAAATATTTTGGGCTTCATTAACTTACTTATGTGTTACTAATCTTATCATAACCTTATCATTATTATTACCATCATCATTACTACTACTACTACTACTACTACTACTACCACTACTTTTCCCTTTACTACTTGGTGTTGTGTACTATTTGGTTGTGTGTATGTGTGTGTGTGTGTGTGTGTGTGTGTGTGTGTGTTTACATCTGTTTACGCCTGCCTAGCAACCTCTCTCTCTCTCTCTCTCTCTCTCTCTCTCTCTCTCTCTCTCTCTCTCTCTCTCTCTCTATGTTTAACTTTAACCTCAATGAAAAAAAGAACGAAAACAAAACGTTCCTGTTGCTATAATACTTTCCCTTCCCCCACACATACACACCACATGTTACTACACACACACACACACACACACATACACACACACACACACACACAGCCCCGCCACGAGCGCCTAGAATACCGGGAAATAATTCACTACGCGCCGCAGACGAGGAACAGGAAAATCATGTGAGGGGAAAAAATGTGTACGCTTCCTGCTGCATTCTCCTTTAGAGCTGTGCTTCACGAGACACGCACTGATCTTCTACGAGCTTTTGTTTATTATTTTTTTCATAGCGATATACGAGTGAGTGAATGGGAGCGAGTGAGTGGGAGAGAGGAAGATGCTGAGCGAATGGAGTGGGATATAGATTAAAGAATGATGTATGAATGAATAAATGAAGGAATGAGGAAGTGAAAGAATTATTAATGATTCAATCAATAAACGTTAGTGTGGTCAAATTACTCCACTTGGCGATCCTTTCTCCTTCATGAGTGACTGCACCTTTCTTCTCTCCCTTCAGGACCTCGACGGCACCCTTTTCCTTTCTTTTTCCAACCCGGCAAGAAGGTGGGGAAGGGAATGGAAAAGGTGAATGAATAACAACTGACACAATTAATCTACATAAGAAATCGGATAGAGTGGACAAATGTGAATAATACAGGTAAATACAAAGGTAGATGGAAATACAGATAAAGATAAGAGGTAAATAGAGACAAATTGGTCAGTTGACAGAGAAATAGATAGATAGATGATTGATGAATAAATGAATGGTTGAATAGACACTGATACACAGATAGACAGATCGAAAAATAAAGAGAAAGAGAAATGGAAGAATCGAAGGGAACACAAATACGTAGGTAGTTTAAATGAGCCCAAGATCCAACTATACAATTAATATATACCCTTCACCTCCCTTCCTTTACCTTACCTTCACGTGACTTTCCTCGCCTTCCCTTCCCATCCTCAGCTTATACCCTTCACTTCCCTTCCCTAACCTTACCTTCACGTGACTTTCCTTGCCTTCCCTTCCCATCCACAGTTTATACCCTTCACCTCCCTTCCCTACCTTACCTTCACGTGACTTCCCTTGCCTTCCCTTTCCATCCATACTATTCATCTTTTAACATTCCCTTCACTTCCCTTCCCATACTTTACCTACATATCCCCATCCCTAATCCCATCCTTTCCACATTCCCATCATCTTCCTTTATTCCCTTCCCTCACATTACTTAAATAAGAATAATAATTTGTTGCTGAAAAATACTACAATACATTTATGACCTATTACATACGCGCATCCGGCCAGGTAATGCCAAGTCAGGTGTGAAGTGGAAAGAGCGAGAGGGAAAGTGTGAGGCCCCGAGTGCGTGTATTAAGGGCGGGAAATGGGCATCCGGGCTTGAGATTGAGCTATTAGGCCTATCCAGGGTCTAGAAATTGGGTCTCTCTCTCTCTCTCTCTCTCTCTCTCTCTCTCTCTCTCTCTCTCGGTGGGGAAAGCAAAATTAAGCACTTCCTCCTATGTAATTTCCGACCCATTAACCTTATCTCCCCTCAACTCATCTCCCCTCTCTTCGTTTCACTTTTTCTCCCCTCCTCCTCCTCCTCCTCCTCCTCCTCCCCCTCCTCCTCCGCTTGCCTCTTCACCTTTCCTCTCTCTTCGACATTTCCCTCACGTCATCTCCCTTCTCTTCCTCTTACTTTTTCTCCCCCATTCCTCCTCCTCCTCCTCCTCCTTCCCTTCCCCTTGCCTCTTCCCTCCCCCCCTCTCTTCCCTCACCTCATCTCCCCTCTCTTTCCCATGCTTCCTCTCCCCCTATCTTTCTCCTCTTCCTCTCGCCTCTCTCCTTCCTCCTCACGACTCCTTCCTTCTCCCTCACCTTCCCCTACCTTCCCCTTCCCTCTCCTTGCTTTCTCTCTCTTATCTTTCTTCTCTCTCCTCCTTCCTGCTTCCCTTCTCCCTCTCTCCCTCACCTTTCCTCCCCTCCCTCCATCTCACCTCCCCTTGCTGATGTTTGTTTTCGAGGACGTAAATTATGGAAATCTTATTAGGAGAAGAAAAAAATGAGAATAGATGATTAGTGTGTGTCTAGATTTTGATGGATTATAAGTAGATGGTCTTAGAGATGATATGTTCCCTTCACGGATGAATCGATACCTACATTTAAGAAGATGGGTTGATGGATAAAATTGATAGATGTATGGATTGACAGAGACAGATATATAGATAGACAAAAAGAAAGATAGATATAGATTGACTGATTGGTAGATAGGCTAGATAGACAGACATAGAACGACTTCCACAAATACAGACAAATGAAAATCAAAACAGATACGTAGATAGACTGATAGGTACACACAGACATACAAACTGACTAAGTGATAGATAGTTAGAGATATAAATAGATAAACAAAGACTGACTGATAGACTTCCAAATTATAAGCACACAGATGAACATCAATAAATACACTTGAGATGGCTATATGTGTAGATAGATAGATATAGGTAAAGAAAAACAGAGAGATAGATAAACAATGACAAACACAGATACAGGCAGACAGGCAGATTAACGAACGTAAAAATAGCAGACAGGTTGGCAGCGAGGTATTTAAACACGATGAGCAATATACCCAAACAAACACAACTGATCGCTTAGCCTCATCAAACAGAGATTACGCTCCCTCTCGCGGCCCTTATTTTCACTGGCAGCGTTTCACTTAACATCAACACGCTGCGAGTTATTAAGGCGAGCAACCCTTTTTACACGGCCTCAAAGCACCCCAACATTCTTACGGTGAGTTGATTGGAGAGGCTTTTACTTTTCTGTCGCATCACACACACACACACACAAACAGCATACATGATAGTCCACGCCAAAGCCAGTTTTAATACAATGATAATACGTGTAAACTGAGTGTATTCTGAACATTAACATGCAAATGCGGGGATACACAGGCCAATCAGCTTTCCCCCTCTTGAAATATACTAGTGAGAGGAGGAGGAGGAGGAGGAATATTGAAACTGAACTAGAAACGGTCTATCTATCTATCTATCTATCTATCTGCGAGGTGCACTGGGAAGGGGCGAACAAAAATTAATATTGCAAACAGATGACTGAATGGTTACCGTCAGGAATATTCCTGCTGCTCAGAGTGTGTGTGTGTGTGGGGGGGGGGTGAGGGGGGGACAAGAGGGGGATGGTGTGGGGTGCGGGGTCATCGAGTTTGTATATTCAACGTGACCAACGCTGAATTGGAGCCTCGAACTTTTCACCATGTATGCAAATGTGTGCGCTAGATGGCGCGGGGGAAAGCAGTGCGGTGTCAGTTATTCCAACGGAGAAAAAAATGATATATGAATTGGTACATGAAAAATAAATGAGGAGGAGGAGGAGGATAATGATGACGATGATAATGATGACACACACACACACACACACACACACACACACACACACACACACACACCACACGCACACACAAAGAAAAGGGGATACGGTTGAGCCCTTCTGGCACCCTTTCACCGCTGGCGTCCTTTCACCAGAGCTGTCCTCGCCGGAAGGGACCTAATTAAGCCAGCAAATTAATGCCATCATGAGATAATGAGCTCGAGGGACATATAAGTTTAGCTGTGTGTGTGTCTCCTTCACGTATTGCTATTAATTAAATCCGCGCAGGTAATGAAGCGGATCCCCGCGACGCTGCGAGGCAACGGGAACCTGAGTGCTGCAGACACGCCTCGCCGAGGGTGACTGTTATTTATGCGTTAGGTACAAAATACTTGTCATTCTTTACAAACGGGAAATATAATGAAAACTGATATCTCAACAGAATCTTACCAAAGCAATATATTTCATAGATAAAGGTAAAGTTGGGGGCATACGATGTAGCAGTGCGTGGCCTCGGTGCTCATCTCCATAACATTGGCCCTTGAGCCTGTGGTGGGAGAGAGCCCATTACCCCGGGACACAGGGCCAGTGTGACATCCGGGTTACCACAGTTTACCTTCCCCAGGTTTCCCCAGGTTTCCCCAGGTACCCATTTATCGATCAGCCCGAGAGGGAGGATGAACAGTTGGGTGAGCTGCACGCCGACTGCCCGGGCCGAGATTCGAACCTGGACCCGCGGAGTAGAAGCCAGGCACGCTGACCACTAGACCACGGAGCCGTAACAACAATATATTTCATAGCCGTTATATAATAGGTCACCTTCATAACATTAAAAAGTCAACTCTCTTCAAATGAATTCAAAATTACTAAAATTAAAAAAAAATCAGCGGCACATCATTCAAATTCCCTACATCATAACATTCTACTTCCTTAATAAAGAAAGTTAAGTTCCGTGACATGAAAACTGTCATTATCCGAACACGCCGACTTAAGATTAATAATACACACACACACACACACACACACACACACACACACACACATGTAATGGTTGCACGGATTTTTTAAGGCTTCAAATAGTTCACAACTGTCGTGCAAGAGAGAATGGTGTACATACGTAAAGCAGCCTAAAACTCCAAACAACAAGTCATTATAATACCCCGCAGCAGGATCACAAACAAAATCAATCACCAACACACTCCTCCAACTCCCTACCTCCAACAACTTCTTTCATATGAGAGCACCCGGAAACACAGCTGAGCCAGAGACAAAATCATCGGAGTCATTCTAAAAAATATCCGCCTGTGTCACCAATGGGCAGGGGCAGACCACATGACCTCACAAGATAGACTCCGTGTGCAATAAGGCCTGCATATATTGAAAACTATAAACCCAGTCCAGGAACCTTAACACAAAACGTTATCCTTTCGGCGGCAGAAGATACCTTACTACAGAGCCTTTGGAGCATAAGAGTGCAAAGGAGACACGGCGATGCACAAGGAGGAAGGAAGACAAACAAGACTATCCTTAATAATATCCCACCGTAACCAACGTGTGTATAGGGTTTGGGTATTGGCAGGTTACACAGACAGAACACTAAAGGAGTTAGACGTGAAAGGAAGACGAGGTAAGGACGAGGGTAAGGGAAAACCGATAAGACTATATACCCTATACAGTAACCCACAATAGCCAACATATAGATCGGTGCACTGGGTGGCGACACTGAGGACTTACTTAATGGAAAATATTTAGAAGCTTCATGTGCAAAAACGGTGAGAGGGATGGAAGTATGGGGGAGGAGGACGAAAGGAAAACAGAGAAGATTACCTAAATATTCATCCACCGTACCAAAAGTGTTTACAGAACCGTATTACTGACTGGATAAACAAACGATGTGGAAGAACTAAGCGGTTGGACGGGGAAATAAGGATAAACACGAAGAGGAGGGAAACAGGGAGGGAGGGGAACAGACACTATCGATATAATCAAGCACCATAATAATTAGGGTATATATAGAATAGAAGTATTGACTGGCTACACGAAAGACTTAATTGCTGGGGGAACTTAAGAAGGAGGTGGAAATGCAAAATAGGCGATGCAAAAGGTGAAAGGAAAACGAAACAAGACTGAAGAATCATCCACCGTACCCAGTATATAGAGACAGATGGGGTACTGACTGGATACACACACAATGAAGACAGACTTACTGGAAGAATAAAAATGGTGCTTAAGGAAGGAAAAGGGGAAGAGGCAAGAGGGTGTGAAAGATAAAGAAAACGGGGACAAGATTCTCAAAACAAAGCCAACCTCTCCATAACCCGAGTGTGTATATAGAAAAGGAAGAACGAAAAAGGAGCCAAGAGGATGGGTAAGAGAAAGGAAAACGTACGAGATTCTCAAAATAATAGTGTGTAAAATAGGAGTGGCCGGTAAAGGAAGATAACTAAAGAGGGGGGAGCTAAAGGAAGGAAGGAAGGAAGGAAAGTACAGATAAAGAGGAAGGGGATTAAGAAAGGGAAGTAAAGGAAATAAGGAAAAGGGAGAAAAAAAAGGCTATGAAACGGAAGGCAAAAAAAGAGGAAGATAACAAAAGAGGAAAACACTAGAGCAAAGAAGACACGTATGAAAAAAAAAGAAACATAGGGAAGGGAGGTTAAGGAAATGAGGAAAAGGGGGAAAAGACTACGAAAAGGGAGGTATAAAAGAGGATGATAACAAGGGGGAGACACTAAAGGAAGGAAGGAAGGACACGAAGTAATGGGTTTAAACTGGATAAATTCAGATTCAACAGGGACATAGGCAAAAATTGGTTTACTAACAGGGTTGTGGATGAGTGGAATAGGCTTAGCAGTCATGTGGCGAGTGCCAATACAATTGTCACATTCAAAAATAGATTAGATAAATTCATGGACAGCGATATTAGGTGGGGTTAGATACACGGGAGCTTAGGTTCAAAGGAGCTGCTTTGTACAGGCCTACCGGCCTCTTGCAGACTCCTACGTTCTTATGTTCTTATGTTCTTAAGGAAGGCACATATGAAAAGGAAGAAACTAATGTTCTTAAGGAAGGCACATATGAAAAGGAAGAAACTAATGGAAGAGAGATAAAGGAAAGAAGGAAAAGGAAGGAAAGTAAAAGAAGGGAGAGGGTGCCAAAGGAAGACAACTGAAGAGGGAGACAGTACAGGAAGGAAGCCAGGCACGTATAAAAAGGACGAAACTAAAGGAAGCGAGAAAGGAAGAGGAGGAGGGACTTTCAACTTCGAGTACTTTGCTTCAACGAAAAGAGGCCCTTCAACGAACTTTACGAAGGCGATCTGAAACTCCCGATACGTGCTACTGCAGAAGCTGGTTCGCTCCTCTTCTGGGTGGTATAGTAATGGTTAATTTGACATGTATACGTCTTTCCTCTTAATGGCTCAGTAACAGCGGGATCAGGAGAGAGAGAGAGAGAGAGAGAGAGAGAGAGAGAGAGAGAGAGAGAGAGAGAGAGAGAGAGAGAGAGAGAGAGAGAGAGAGAGAGAGAGAGAGAGAGAGAGAAGAAAAAAAATACAAACATCAAGAGATACGGAAGGCAAATAGCAGACAAGAGGGAAGATAAAAGGAAAGGATAGGTAAGGAGAGGAAGGAGAAATTAGATACGTACATCGATGGAAAGAACAGAAGAGAAATGGAAATAAAGGTAGAGGGAGAGAGATAGAGGAACAGATTAAAGAATAAGGTTTAAGATAAAACAAGATTGAAGCAAACGGTGAGAATATGAAATCGTGAAAAGAAGGGAGAAATAAAAGAGGAAAGGGGATAAAGAAAGAGAGAGGATAAAAAGGGCAGGGAATGAAAATGAGATCGAGAAAGAAAGGAAGAACTAGTAGAAAAGGAAAGGTAAAGGAAATGAGGAAGAGAGAAAAAGGATGAAAATTAATGAAAATGAGATCGAGAGAGAAATGGAGAAATACTAGAAACATAAGGGTAAAGGAGATAAAGGAAAAGATAAAAGGACTGGGAAAGGAAATCACATAAGAGAAAGGAAGGAAAAAATGGTAGATAATAGTGAAGACGAGACAGGAAAACAAAATAAATGGAAAGAAATTGAGGGAGACAGGAAAGAAAATCAAAGTGAATGGGGGAAGGAGCAAAGGAGTAAGAGAGATAGAGAAAAGGAAAGAGGAGGCACGGTACGATCAGCTGTTCCCAAAGACCCGGACTAACTCTGCCTCGTGCAATCTGTTATGCGCATGCGCTGTTCCGACTCTACTGTAATTTTCTGAGGCGAGCGAGATGCCAAGAGAGAGAGAAAGGTTGGGAGGAGAAAATAGGAAAAGGTGCCAGTGAAGTAAAGAGAAAAGGAAGGTTTAATTAAGGAAGGGGAAGGGGAAACAGGGAGGAAGGGGGATGAAGAGGAAGGGAAAGGAAGGGGAAGAGGGGAAGAGGGGAAGAGAAAAAAGGAAAAGGTGTAAGTGAAGTGAAGAGAAAGGAAGGGCCAGGGGAGGGAAGGGGGAGCGTGGAGGAAGGGGGATGGAGAGGATGGGAAAGGAAGGGGAAGAGCAGAGATGCCAAGATAGAGACAGAGAGGGTTGGGAAGAGGAGAAAATAGGGAAAGGTGTCAGAGAAGTGGAGAGAAAGGAAGGGTTGGGGAAGGGGGAGCAGGGAGGAACGGAGGTGGAGAGGATGGGAAAGGAAGGGGAAAAGGAGAGATGCCAAGATAGAGACAGAGAGGGTTGGGAAGAGGAGAAAATAGGGAAAGGTGTCAGAGAAGTGGAGAGAAAGGAAGGGTTGGGGAAGGGGGAGCAGGGAGGAACGGGGGTGGAGAGGAAGGGAAAGGAAGGGTGAAGGGAAGAGGAAAGGGCGAGAAAGATATATATGCTGTCAAAAGGCAAAGAGGATAGGATTACCTGAGAGAGAGAGAGAGAGAGAGAGAGAGAGAGAGAGAGAGAGAGGGGGGGGGGGGCAACTCATGAAAGATAGCGATGTCATGAATAAACAATGACTAGGAGTATGAGGAAGAAGCTTAAAAAAAAAAAAAAAAAAAAATAAGAGAGAAAGGTTAGAAATTATATCAAACCACGCAAGCAAAAAGAAAAAAAACAAGGAAAAGAAATCAGAAACAAAAACTCAAGAACAGAATAGAGAGAGAGAGAGAGAAATTAGATTAATACTTCATAGAGAAGAAAAAGTAAGGAAAAAAGAAATATACTGACTGAATGATGTGGAAAGAAAATAAGAAAATTAAATGGGAAAGAAAGGAGAAAAGATAAGGGAAAACTTCACATATATATCATACACAACATCTGGGAGCAACGTCCACGTGTGTGTGTGTGTGTGTGTGTGTGTGTGTGTGTGTGTGTCCCGTGAGACAAAAATCAATGTGGTGGTGGTGGTGGTGGGCAGCCGCCAGAAACAAAACACCGCAGTCAGCCTCCCACCTCATCCACCCCACCCACACACCCATCATTACCCATCCTCCTCAACCATCCATCCCATCCATCCACCAACAACCCCCCCCCCTCCCTCTCACTCGCTTCATTCACTAAATCTCTGTTCCACCCATTCATCCACCCACAAACTTATACACCATCCACCCATTCACTCATCCAACTAATCATCCATCTCTTTTCACTCACCTGTTCACCCAGATCATTCATAGAGCCACGCAAATCCATCATCTTGCTAACACTATTATCCACTGTCATCCCATATGCTTGTCCACATCCATATTCACACATCCACGTACTCGCATCCATTTATCAGTCATCCACATCCCCTACACACACACACACACACACACCATAACCTTCTCCCATATTTCTCTCCACACAAAACAAAACAAGATTCATATTCAAACAAGATTCATATTCACACAGCAGCTCGAACCAACGTTCTCTTCATTTTCCCCTCTCTCTCTCTCTCTCTCTCTCTCTCTCTCAAATTCGCGTCAAACCTGGAACTCTCCCAACGATGCGCTGAGGCCGAGAATAAAGCGAACAGAATGTCGGGCTTCAGTAGCAGAAACTTCTCATTCATGAACACACACACACACACACACACACACAGTACGCATTCCCTTTTCACACTAACCAACTAACGTTTATTCAGTGCTAGTCCAGCTATGCAGACCCACATATCGAACTACCAGATGACGCCTGACTGTTTGTACTTACGTTAATAGAAACTTGAAAACCAGTTAGAGAGCAGTTAAGAGACGGCATTTTCTAGTAATTCCTTTTTTTTTTCTTGAGTACCCATAATCCCACATTTCGGTGACAGGAAAGATATGATAGTTAAACCCACTCCTAACACATTCCAGTCATTTTAATTAAACTGTCTTTAAAGGTGTCACTCCTTCAATGAGCTTCTCGTGGTAGAACGGACGGGAAAGGATAAAGAACAACGAAAAATCACCACCAGCCACTTGCCTATTCCATGAAGTAGTAATTTATCAATCTGCCCATGTTTTTTTTTTTTTTTTTTTTTTTACATTGCAGCCTATTGCGCCGGTAGGCTTCTTCCCGGTGGATCCTGATGGTCGGTCCAAGGCTTCTTTCCGGTAGGTCCTGATGGTCGGCCCAGCCCGTTCTGGCGCAGGCGAGTGTTTTTTTTATAGTGGCGCCATCTTGCATTGGCTCATGCTGCCCTCCCAGAGCTCATCTTGCTCTTGCTCTTGCTAGCACGGGCTGGGAGGGAAAAGTCCAACGAAATATCAACAGTTACCATACCATTATCTAACTAACAATATAGAAACCTAGCCTAACCTAAAAAAAAGTAACCTATCTAACACTACTGCTACCATACCATCACCAAACAAAATAGTAGCCTAGCCAAACTTGAAAAGAGACCCTAGTATTATATCCTAATAATATAGTAGCCTAGCCTAGCCAAACCAAAAAAATAGCCTACCTAACATACCATCACCTAACAAAATAGTAGCCTAGCCAAACCTAAAAGGAGACCCTTGTAATTAAATAGTAGTCTAACGAAACCTAAAAAAAAAAGCCTATCTAACATACTATCATTAACAAAATAGACTCGCCAAAAAAATAGAAAAGACCATTTAACATTAGTGCATACATACCATTAACACCTAACATGGTAACGTAGCGTAACCTATAAAAAAAAAAAATAGCCTGTCTAACACTACTGCTTCCATATCACTTGACAAAATAGCAATCTAACCAAACCTAAAATTACCTTATCCAGCATTACTGCTTCCATGCCCTATGATACCTAACCTTATTTATATGATGAAGTAACTACCCAATCTGACGTTAGCCAACACATCTTCCCTTAAAAAAATATATATAAATCAATTAATAGATGAATCAACTTAATACATGCCTCAATACATACATGCAAACATACGAAGGTATATAAAAAGATAACGATATTCTAATCAGACACTGACCATCTATGTCATAATTATCTAATCTGTGTTGGGGTAGGGTATAGTAGTCTCTCTCTCTCTCTCTCTCTCTCTCTCTCTCTCTCTCTCTCTCTCTCTCTCTCTCTCCATTGATGAAAAAAGGGAAGAAAAGCGTCACCAGTAAACGACACATCCCCACCACCACCGCCGCCGCCGCCACACAACCCTTGCCTGCTTACAGTACTCACCCTGCTCACGGGGCGGCCAGAAGGCGAGGGTCACAAATGCTTGTTCTTGTAATCAGCAGCAACAAGGTAACAAGCTGACCGTCGTCCGTCCGCCTTCCTGTTCACGTCACCGCCCTCCTCCTCCTCCTCTGCTTACTCTCCCGTGCACAAAGACTTTTCCACGTCCGCCACTCGCCGCCTTCCACACCCCGCGTGAGGAGCCGCGTATCACTAACTACCGCACCGAAATATCAAAGGTCACGTGGTGGTCAGGTCAGAAGGTCGGGACGCACACCCATCCTGCACCGTGGCCCGAGGCAAACTGGCGTCTGGCGGGTGCGGCGTCTCGTTTGGTCCGAGTTGTTGGTCGAATATTCCCGCCGCCCCGCTGCCGCTGCATGCATGCCCCTGCTCACAACATTTTTCCCCTCCTCAAACATCTCTGCGTGAAAATATTCGGACGGACTGCGCTCATATAGTTACGATTCCCACGGGATGTCGCGAAACTGAGCTTCGTTATCATGATAAATTTTATTAATACGAAAAAGAACAGGGTGCAGGAGGGTGGGATGCGCCTCCCCAACGGCACCTAGTTCTTGAGGCATCAATTTCATTGTTTTCGCTATCTTTTGTCTTGCTTTTGTAGCGTGGAAAGAAAATAAATAAAGCTACATCCCTTTTTAATGACCACTATGGTTGTGATGGTATGTGGTAGCGTGGTAGTCGTCGAGCGCTGGTCCCGGATGTTAAGGCCTCAGGACAAGTGAGCACTCGTTCCGAGGTTTGTGACCAGAAGGGCGTTACTTGTGTGATTAATTATGGAAGGTGGGAGGATTTCCGTGGGAACCACTTTTGAGACAGCATTAAGAAACTGGATGGTGATAATGTACTATGGGGGGGGGGAGATGTGTGTATGGTTCAGTAATCTCAAATGAGCAGCAAAACAGGCTCCAAATGATAACACTCACTGTAAGGTTGTATATAAATATGTATTTGGTTTCCTTTTGCAAAGATTAGCGGAGTACTAATAAAAAAATTAAAAAAATGAATGACCGACAGGCTATGGGCCTCTAATCTAGCTAGCTACCGGCACAAGGGAGATTTGGGGAATACACAGAATGCTTAGCTCTAGTTGCTGGAGGCGGAGAAGCAGGAGCTGGCGTGAGTGTCGGGCTCGGAAGGGGATGTCCACGATGGGAATGGGCGGTCCTGGTGATGGACAGACGGGCGCCGCTTGATGTGAAGATGGAGCGGCTCGGGTGGTGTGAAGAGGCGGGCGCTCTTTGATGTAGGGAACAGCTTGGGCAGTGGTATTTCGGCCCCCAGGGCAGTCGAGGGGCAGGTTACCCCGCCATACAAGTTCCCATCCTGTAGTCCGTCTCACACCGCAGGCCGTGGGTGGTTTTTCGGGGGGGGGTTGCCGAGTGGAGAAATGGACACCTCTCTCACTCAACTCCAACTCGCTGCCTTTCTTTGCTTCCTGCTGCTCGTCTCCTGACTAGCCCGCCTCACACAGCAGGCCGTGGGTGGTGTGTAGGTCGGGGGCTGAGTGGAGAGATGGACACCTCTCTGACCAGCCCGCTTCTCGGTGTTTTCTCGCGGCCTTTCCTTGCTGTTGGGGTGTTCGTCTCCTCGCGTCTCTCAAGCTTATGGCTTGCTGCAGTGGTGCTTGGCACCTCACGTCTCTCAAGCTTGTCTCTTGCTGCAGTGGTGCTTGTCTCCTCACTTCTCTCAAGCTTGTGGGTTGCTGCAGTGGTGCTTGGCTCCTCACGTCTCTCAAGCTTGTCTCTTGCTGCAGTGGTGCTTGTCTCCTCACTTCTCTCAAGCTTGTGGCTTGCTGCAGTGGTGCTTGGCTCCTCACGTCTCTCAAGCTTGTCTCTTGCTGCAGTGGTGCTTGTCTCCTCACTTCTCTCAAGCTTGTCTCTTGCTGCAGTGGTGCTTGTCTCCTCACTTCTCTCAAGCTTGTCTCTTGCTGCAGTGGTGCTTGTCTCCTCACTTCTCTCAAGCTTGTCTCTTGCTACAGTGGTGCTTGTCTCGATCCTCACTTCTCTCAAGCTTGGCTCTTGCTGCAGTGGTGTTTGTCTCCTCACTACCCGTGGGTCTCCTTGCCCTCGCCTTCTCGCCTCTGCTCCTCGCTAAACTCCTCCCCCTTCTTCACGTGACTCCCTCTCGGCATTACAATCAAACCCTACCTATCTAACTAACTAGTTATTGGTTTCTTGGAGGGGTTCGAGGCTTTGAGATGAGGGATTTCAGTAACTCTCGTTCATATATTCGCTCATTCGCTCGCCGTGTTATCTTCTCATAACCTTTTACGCACTTACATTCCTCAGCTACCCATTCACTCTTTCACTCATTCACTCACTCATTCACGCTCCCACTCGCTCACACTTACTCTGTCACTCACCGACTTACATTCTCTCGTTCATTCATGCACTCGCTTACACTTACTCTGTTACTCACTGACTTACTCACATTCTCGTTCACTCACATTCGGACCGTTACACTTTATAGTTTTACCATTCTGTATGATTTCATATGTTGTAGAAAACAAATTTCCCCAGATTCCCCCAAAAAATGTTAATTCCTCAGACGTTACACTGAACATCCTCCAAAGCCCCAACAGCTGCAGGAGTGCCGAATCATTGCTCCGAGACACAGAGCCATTGTGACATCAAAGGTTACCACAGTTTGTTTTTCCTGGATTTGCCCATTTATCAAGTATCGACAGAATGGAAGATGGAACATCTGGGTGACCTGCGCTCCGAGTGCCCAAGGCGGGATCGAACCATGCGCGGATTCGTAGCTAAACGTGCTAACCACTACACCACGGAGCCCTTATCCCCTCCCCATACTCACACACGCCGGCTTGCATAATAAGATCTGTTCCAGGTACACAAAATAAAAGAATCTATAACAAACCGAAGAGTCTCAATATACTTGCCGGACACTCACCATTGCTCAGGTTCAAGAACACCCTGAATGTGCAGATTCTCTCACCTTTCGGTGTTGTGGAAAAAAAAGGAATATTAACTCCTAACTTAACACCTTATCTACGTTAGAGTAACTATAGTTTACACTAGTCAGGTTAGAGAAGTTCGCTGTGGTTTGCACCTCAATCTAGAGAATGTTTGACACTACTGTATTAACATCAACAAGCTGCTCTGAGTCAGGCTCAAGCTAGCACTGTAAAAATGTGCCTTTAGTTTTTTGGGCTATTTATATGTTGCTAGAGTTAAATAGCGGATAATCGATATTTATGATGATTCAAACTAAGAATGGATTATGTTGAATTAACACGTCACCACTGTCCATAATGATTTAAAGTAAAGGTAAAGTTGGGGGCATACGCTGTAGCAGCGCGTGGCCTCGGTGCTCATCTCCGTAACATTGGCCCTTGAGCCTGTGGTGGGAGGGAGCCCATTACCACGGGACACAGGGCCAGTGTGACATCCGGGCTACCACAGTTTACCTTCCCAAGGTTTACCCAGGTACCCATTTATCGACTAGCCCGAGAGGGAGGATGAACAGCTGGGTGAGCTGCACGCCGACTGCCCGGACCGGGATTCGAACCCGGGCCCGCGGAGTTGAAGCCAGGCACGCTGACCACTACACCACGGAGGGGTATGTTACATTACTAACTAATAGCCGCTGAAGCTAAATTGACTCAAATCAGGTCGTCACGATTCTGGCAAGCTTTCTGGGCAAAGCCATTCAGGAGGAAACCCTTTCCCAACCCTCTCTTTACTGTATGCCACATGAACAAAATGGGACACTGCCTCTACATTACAGGGGCCAAAGTTAAGGCTTGGGTCCTCCATCTTTTTTTCTCCAGAACACTCATCAAAATGGTAACATGTCATTTGTCCTTCCCCACCCTTCTGCAGAAAAGGTGGAGAGTGGCAGCTGATGGGAGGAAGAGTCAAGGGAGAGGCTCCTCATTCTCCACCATTATTCCTTCCATGATACTGCTTGTCACGTGCAGGGGACACAAAAAGGTGTATCTTCAATCTGTATTAGGAATGGGTGTTTATATATATATATATATATATATATATATATATATATATATATATATATATATATATATATATATATATATATATATATATACAGAAAACTATAAAAAAACACTTTATTGGCCTTGGCTATGTTTACATTAATTATAACTGTAGCTGAGTCTCGTATACTGTCACTTAATTAAGTATGCTTAAACATACCTTAATGAGGGCTTTTCCATACCTAAAAATGCTTATCTACTTATTGCATGAAAGCTTACAAAAATCTATCATATCTAATAAATCAATTTAATTGTACAGACTACAGCTGAAACAAGATGTCACCTATTCATCACTATAAATCTAACATGAGTATCATAAAATATTGCAAATTTATTTAAAATAGATTGAGAAGTAAAGTTTAATTTAAAAATTATATTTTCAGTATCATATTTATCCAAGCTCAGGAAACAGCCCTTGATAACTATTCATACTTAACAAAACTTTTTACAAGAAACATTTTGTAAAAGAACTAACAATAATAGCAAATTAAAAAGATTAAACATCACAGCAATACACGTCCCTACCCTAGAGAGTTGAAGGCATGGGTTTGTACATTACCAGAGTAGACAATGGTCATCTTCAAGTGCTTAGTGACTTGGATTCAGAGTCTCCTCTATTTCTTGCAGTATTTATATTGCAGAACTGGACACACTACATTATTACTGTCATTCCTACCCATGCCTGCTTAAGGCAATGAACATTTCAGATATGATACAAGATTAGTGCATACCTAAGATGACTGTTGAAAACTATAAATTGGACGAAGTGCCTCAGTATTGCACTTGTTGATTACAGACAAAGGCTAAAAATATATGTATTTGAAGTGTACATAATAGTTAAACATTTCATTCTGCTTATACCTAGACCATTTCATAAGCCTTACATGAATCCTGAAATGCAACAACAAAACATGACAAAGGATATTTGCATCAATATGTGAACAACAAACTTAACAAGTTCTGAAAACTAATTAGCTTTATGTCATTTTTTAGTGGAGAGCTTCCATTATCCACACCTCACAGAATACACCCACGCCACCTTGGCATTGTTAGGTCAGGGGAATATTAGCTGTTGAGGAACATCACATTCTTTGATACTAAATAGTGTTTAGGAAATTTAGTTCTCGCTCAACGGACACAACTTTGTGAAAAGTTTATTACTCATTCTTTTATATTGTTCTGCATGACTATATTTACTTCAAAACTTTCCCACATAAGTCTTTTGTCAGACTAATCATGTTCCTCCTAAAGCACAGTGCTTGGAAATTATTTTTGTAAGGGGATTAAATGATTGTAAGACAAAGCAACTGATGAGGCAGTGTAGTTAGGTTGGCCAAGAATTCCATCTCACCAAGAAACTTTCATGTACAAGGCTTGAACCTGAAGCTAAGTTTTACGAGTTTTCATATGCATATTTTTTTCAAAATGAGGAATGAATGTCTCTGTTTACATAGGACACAGTTCTTACCCATTGGAGTGTGATGTTGGATACCTCCCTCAACAATTTTTTAAGGAATACTTTATCAAAGTCTCAATCTCTTATGACTCCCCATTTTGCCTCAGCAAAAAACAGGAACACTTAAAGATGATTATGACCACAACAATGATGATGAAATGTATCATTTAAAAGTATACATCCACCTTGGTGCCTTGTTCTGATGCAAGAGAAATTATTTGTGTGGCAGATAATGCTCACTAGTCATAACTATGTTTTAACACTTTTCTGTATAAAAATATGCATCCACTCTGTTATGAGAGCCTTCACAATAGCTAAGCCTCAGTAAACAACTGTAAATCTGATCTGAGATGATAGTGTGGCACCTACAGACGTGGCAGCTCAAAAAACAGGCAGTGTTACAATTACCGTGGTATGACTCTGGACACATAATGAACATAGTATTGCTTGACTTCTTTAAGGCCTTTGATGTTGTAAGTCACTCAGCATTGCTTAAGAAATTATCTCACTTAGGCATCAGAGGCTCGGCTCCTTGCTCCTGGCAGAACTATGTGTGTCTCAGTCTCCATGTTGTAAGCAGTTATAAGGTGGTAAGTGGACTCGCTCAAGGATCAGTATATGGACCACTCTTGTTTCTCATTTCTGTAAACTTCCTATCATCCTGTATTCGCTGTAAGTGTAAACTTTTTGCAGATGACTTAAAACTATATCTGAGAATTCATCATGATTCCAATAATTTTATGGCTAGCAATATTAGTAGAGGTCAAAGAGACATCAACACAATCTATGCTGTTGCTAAGTCTTAGGGGCTTCATTTCAACCAAGAAAAATGTGTTGTTCCTTGCTGCCAAAGAGGTGTCACTCCTTGGAACAACAATGGCTCTCTTCAAAGATACAACTTACATGATAGTGATCTCAGCGTGACTGACTGTCACAAGAACCTTTGCATCTATGTTGATAGCACTACGATTCCATACCCTTATCAGATTGACTGTTCCTAAAGCTGCTGCTCTAGCTAACAACTTACTGAAGTCTACTGTGTGTTGCTCCCAAGATTTCGTGGTTACTTTGTTTAAATTCCACAAATGACCTATGCTGGAATACAGATCTTGCGTATGGAACACTGGCTACCTCTTTGACCTGAAACTATTAGAATCCGGGTATCATAGATGAACCAAACAAACTAATGCCTTGCACGATTGCCCTACAGTCAATGTCTGGCACATCTGGATCTGTACTCTGTTCAAGGCAGATTGTTGAGGGCTGATCTTGTACAGGTATGGAAAATAATCCATCACCAATGTAGTCCTACACATTCTGATATATTTACATTGGATCCTTATTCTGGCATCAGAGAACAAAGATACAATCTCAGTAAACCCCTCCGCTCATTAGAATGTAGAGGGAGATTCATTAGTGTATGATGTGTTGGTTACTGGAACTTAATTCCTGCCAGATGAGGTTGTCAGTCTGGGTTCACTGAATTCTTTCAAGGAGGATTTATTTGCTAATTTAGGAAATGTGCTATACAATTATGTTGAATAATGTAGTGATGTTTTTGATGTGAGACACTCAGTCCCATACTATATTTACTATAACTGTGCTTCCATTTTGTGATTATTAACTTCAGTAATGTAATATATTTTCCCTTGAATGTCTGCTTACCATACATCAAGTCGCTTTGTTAACTTTGCTTATGGCCCACAACTCAGCCAACTTGAAGACTGGCATGCCACCAGATCCGAGCTGCCCTCCATTTATGACAAATTGTAAACTCTACCATGACATTCCAAATCATAATATGTGGGGTACTAGGGGGTAGCCAAGCAGGTGAACCAGGTGAACCACTCTGCACGACAACCTCTCTGTCTACAAAGCAGCAGAGACAGGGTTCTGCACAAATCAATGACTTCAGGAGAAGTACTTCAGGTACATTTCATTTAGTCACTGTGATGTAAACTAATTTCCAGCCACTTTGCTTACTTAAGAAAGTAAGATGAATATGATGATGAAGGTGAGGATGAGGAAGAGGATGAGTCATTAATGCAAACCTACATAATACTCTAACACAAGACGTAAATACCAATCAAATGCAATGAAAACATTTAGAGTGAGGACTTGCCAGCCTGATGAAGAACACTTTCAGTTGTTGGTGCTTTAGTATTTTTTTAGGTGCAGGCTATAGTGCCAGTAGGCATTCTTAAGGGGTCTCTTGAACAACCCCAACCTGTTAGTGGTGCAGGCAAAATTTATTTATAATGGCTGCCATGATAATTATATAACTCTTGCTTGGCCCATGCTGCTCCTCAGTGCTCCTCTTGAATGAAGTTGCTGAAATTAGGGTTGATTGAAGATCTGGGCATGTGGGTAATGTTCTGCCACTCAGCAATGGTTGAAAATTGTCAGCATGCATCGGTGGGACTTGAACCTATGTTCCCAGGCTCATCATGCCTGCACGCTGACCACTCCGCCACCACCTCCCCTAGATAATGATTGAAATAAGAATGGTGCAAAGTTGAGGAGACCCTAAATTACTGGGGATCTAAACACTGCAAATGACTTCCTCAAACCAAAAGCCTGAGTTCCCGAGTAGGCTGTATTCCTAGTGAATGATAATCCACTGTTTGGTACTGTTGCTAAGGAATAAAATAAAATTTCTTACAAAAAGATAATATTTGATGATCTACCACAAATCTTTGGCTGAAAGCTAAGATTAATATAAATTAAAGAATTATTCTTGTATTTTAGATTAGTTAATTTCTTTACAGATACCTAAATGCTTAGAATCAAGTCTATAAATTATATGATAACTATAACTCATTACTCTTGAAAACATCAGATTTTTATCCAAGGATAAAAACAGAAAATACACATATATATTTGGTCTACTTGAAGTATATGCAAAGACCTAAGGTTAAACAACTGATGTAGTGTTCCCTGCATATTACTGCACTTTTTTTCATCTTAGGCACCAAGGCAATGTTTTCATTTACTTTTTCAACCTCATCAACCTAAAATTCACTGAAGCAAGTATTAAGTACAGTGCTGGGAGCAATGATTCAGAACTTGCATCACGAAACACAAATATAA
>NC_066539.1:10131240-10141240 GCF_024679095.1 Eriocheir sinensis
ACAAAGAGTAGTGATCGACGGATTTAACTCAGAGTGGGCGCCTGTCACTAGTGGCGTCCCTCAGGGCTCGGTCCTGGCCCAGTGCTCTTCATTATTTACATCAACGACGTGGATGTTGGACTCAATAACCGCATTAGTAAATTTGCAGACGACACAAAGATTGGCAACTCGGTTCTCACTGACGAAGACAGGCAAAGCCTCCAAGAGGATTTGCACAAAATTTCAGCTTGGTCGGACAGATGGGAGATGCCCTTTAACGTAGACAAGTGCCAGGTCCTTCAAGTTGGAACGAGGAATAAGAAGTTCGAATACGAAATGCGCGGCGTTAAACTCAAAAGCGTTCAATGCGTCAAAGACTTGGGGGTCAAAATCGCGTCAAACCTCAAATTCTCACAGCAATGCATCGATGCAGCAAATAAAGCGAACAGAATGTTGGGCTTCATTAAAAGAAACCTTGTATTCAAGAATAAAGATGTAATACTCCCGCTCTACAACAGTTTAGTCAGACCCCACTTGGAATATGCGATACAGTTTTGGTCTCCCCACCATGCAAAGGACATTGCTAAATTAGAAGGTGTACAGCGTCGGGCAACGAAAATGATCCCTTCCTTGCGCAACAAATCCTACGAAGAAAGGCTTTCTACCCTTAACATGTTCTCTCTTGAGAAACGTCGCCTCCGAGGAAAACTGATCGAATGTTTTAAAATACTTAATGGTTTCACGAATGTAGACAGATCAACATTGTTTATGATCGATGACACTTTGCGCACGAGGAACAATGGCGTAAAACTCAGATGTAGACAAGTAAATTCAGAGTGCACCAAATTTTTCTTCACCAACGTTGTAGTGCGAGAATGGAATAAGCTTCCACCGTCAGTGGTCCAGTGTAACACGATTGACTCCTTCAAAAATAAGCTCGACCGTCACTTCCTTCAACTTAATATCAACTAGAGTAGAAATGCAACGTTTTGGAGTCTTCTGATTAATGTAAAATCACTTAGGTTTAAGGACAGACCACCAAGTCTGGACCATGGGGTCTGTGTGGTCTGATTTTCTATGTAAATCTCTATGTAAATCTCTCTCTCTCTCTCTCTCCTTCTTGCTTTCCTCCTATTTAACTCCCCCTACACTCTCTCCATCCCTCCCATCTCTCTCCCTCTCCCTCCCTTCCCCTTCCCCCTTCCTTTTTTTTCTTTCTTTATTTCTCTATTTCTTTTATTTTTTTACACCTATCTATCTAACTGTGTGTCTTTTTCTTTCTTTCTTTCTTTCTCTTTCTCCTCCTTCCCTTTTTCCCCCTCCTCCTCCTCTCCCCCCTTCCCCCTCCCTTCCCCCCTCACCTCACATCGGCCTGCACCACTGGGCTGTGTCCTTGCTTCACCTCGGCAAATATTATGACTCGGTCCACGCTGGCGTTTACCTCTCTGGGTCCGCTCACCTGCAAATTGGGGGGGTCATTAGTGGTGGTGGTGCTTTTTTTTTCAGCATTAGTTTGTTATTGACATTTGTTTTTTTGTTTTTTGTTATTCTTGTTGTTGTGTTGATTTATCGTTAATGTTGGTTTTATCACTGTCCACCTCCTCCTCCTCCTCCTCTTTCTCCTTTTTCTCCTAATCGTCGTCGTCTTCCTCTTATTACTACTTCTCTCATCACCCTTACTACTACTACTACTATTACTACTTTTACTACTGCACCTGTTACTACTGCTACTACTTCTACTACTACTACTACTACTACCACCACTCACCCAGGCTCTCGTAGTTATAGGCTGGACGTCCGGATTTTTGGGCAGACTGGTCACACGGGCTCGAACAAAGTTATCTCGATCCCCCGACAAGCCAACCCACCAACGCCATATTCCAACCTGTTGATAATATGGGGAAAAATTACGTTTGTTTATGTATTAGTACGCGTCTTTGTTTCAGTTTGCACGCAGGTTTGTCTATGTGCCGGGTTGTGTTTGTGTTAGTACCCGTTTTTGTTCCATTTAGTACGCGGGTTTGTCTATGAGACGGGTTGTGTTTATATGTTAGTACCCTTTTCTTGTTCCATTTAGTACGCGGGTTTGTCTATGTGACGGGTTGTGTTTATGTGTTTGTACCCTTTTTTGTTCCATTTAGTACGCGGGTTTGTATATGTACCGGGTGGTGTTTGTTAGTACCCGTTTTTGTTCCATTTAGTACGCGGGCTTGTATATGTGACGGGTTGTGTTTATGTGTTAGTACCCTTTTTGTTCCATTTAGTACGCGGGTTTGTCTATGGCCTGGGTTGCGTTTATATATTAGTACGTGTTTCCGATCTAATTTGTACGCGGTTTTGACTCCCTTGATTGATGCCATGGAGGTAGAATTGGTGGAGCTGACATGGGCCGCCGATCCTGTGGGGTGAGGTGAGGTCGCCGCACTCGTCGGCAATGTGGCGGATACCCGGGTAAGAGCTCACGCCCACCGCCAGTTACTCCCTTCAGGCCACGTCTTATCCATTATGACGGTATCGTTTTTTATTACCGTCCACTCTCTGATGTGGTAGAACTATTTCATAAATACTAATATATTTTTATACACAGTAAATGGAAACAAAAACCAACAAGCTTATCACACCACTAATTCACTGATGTTTCTTTGCTTACATGTTTATCTGCCACTTTATGTATTTGAATGCTTTTTGGTTCCAGTTTGTAAGGGATGTTTATGTGATAGTACGCGGGTCTGATCCAGTTTGTGCCCATTTTTAGGGGAGGGAATGGAAGGGGAAAAAAGTTAATGGAATACATTTTACCCTTAATTTCTCTCTCTCTCTCTCTCTCTCTCTCTCTCTCTCTCTCTCTCTCTCTCTCTCTTGACATCCATTTCTCTCATTCTCTCCCCTACCTTTCCATCCCTTACCCCCTCTCGCTCTCTCTCTCTCTCTCTCTCTCTCTCTCTCTCTCTCTCTCTCTCTCTCTCTCTCTCTCTCTCTCTCTCTCTCTCTCTCTCTCTCTCTCTCTCTCTCTCTCTCTCTCTCTCTCTCTCTCTCTCTCTCTCTCTCTCTCTCTCTCTCTCTCTCTCTCTCTCTCTCTCTCTCTCTCTCTCTCTCTCTCTCACCTCTGCCTGCGGTACAACGAGAGTCCAAGTTGAAGAGTCCGGGTCAAAGCTTGCATCCCTGTATTCCCTTCCCGACGGGCCGATTAGCACGGGGGCGGAGGTGACCTTGGGGTGCGTGAGGCTGGGGGAGGACCGGTGCGCCTGGGGGGACGGGGGGTGTGGGGCATAAAGAGGGGAAAGGGTGAGGATGAGGATGGAATTAGGGGGACGTTGAGAATGAGATGGAGGGGAACGGGGGAAGGGAGGGGAGTGGGTGGAGAGGGAGGAGAAAAGGGGAAAGGAAGAGGAGAGGAAGGAGAAAGAAAGGAGATGGAGGATAAGGGGAAGAGAGAAAAAGAAAATGAGAGAAAGAACAGAGATTAAGAGAAAGAAGATGGAAGAGAAAAAGAGATAAACAGAGATGGAAATAGAAGAGAAGGAAGGAGAAAAACAGGGAAGGGAGAAGAGAAGGGAAAGGAAGGTAAAGGAAGAAGAAAAGAGAGAGGGAGAGAGAGAAAACGAATAATCAGTCATATATATAATTTTCACTCACACACACACACACACACACACACACTCACACACACACACACACACACACACACACACACACACACACACACACACTAACCCCACACTCCCCACAACCTTCCACACTAACCCCCCCTTCCCCTACCCCACACTTATCCACATAGCACGGTTTTAGGAAGAGGAGAACATATCTATCTAGCTTGAAGCCTTTTCCCCGTAGACTCTCTCTCTCTCTCTCTCTCTCTCTCTCTCTCTCTCTCTCTCTCTCTCTCTCTCTCTCTCTCTCTCTCTCTCTCTCTCTCTCTCTCTCTCTCTCTCTCTCTCTCTCTCTCTCTCTCCACACTAACCCCCCTCTCCCTTCCCCCCACATACACATAACACGGTTTTAGAAAGACGAGAACATGTCTGTCTACCTTAAAATCTTTCCCCCAAAGATACAAACTCACGCGCACCCACACATTCCCATACCCCCCTCCACACAGTATCCTCCTTCCCCAACCCCACAGCCCCCAACTCCCTCCCCTTCTCCCCTACCTCCCTCCCATACACAGCCTCCCCCTTCGCCCCCCCTCCACCTTACCTGGACTCCCGTTTCCAATCTTAAAGTCAAATTTCTTCCGACGGTGAAATCGACGTGGAAGGAAGAGGAGGCTTCTGTCCCATTCTCCTGAAACTCTTCTTCGTGTATCTGTAGTAGTAGTTCCAGTGGTAGTAGTAGCAGTAGTAGTAGTAGAAGTAGTAGTAGTAGTGGCGGTGGTGGTGGTGGTGGTGGTGGAAAGTAACATTACTATATATTACATAGGACAGATGACATTATATACAAATACAGTTAATTTATCAATATATAATTTTTCTTAATATACTTCACTACTTTTAAAAGGTTAAATCAAGATCATTTTGTGTAATAGGCACCCATTTATACCCGTTTTCCAACCCCCTTCTCTTTTTGTACTTGTTCTCGCTAGTGAAATTTACTTGAATGTATTTCTAAAATGTAAATTTTCAGCCTGACGCTGCTGTACTTGAATAAACCGTATATTATTATTATTATTATTATTATTATTATTATTATTATTATTATTATTATTATTATTATTATTATTATTATTATTATTATTATTATTACATCTATTCCCCTTCCTCCTCCTACTCCACCTCCTCCTCCTTATTTCCTATTTGCCTTCTTTCCTTCCCTCTTCCTGCTCCTCTTTCTCTACGTTTCCTTCACTTCCTTCTCTCCTCCTTTTCCTCTCCTTTTTTTCCACTCTCCTCCTCCTCCTCCTCCTGTTCCTCCAGTACTTACCGTCACAGTTTGGAGGGCCAGGGGGGGCGGGGGCTGGAAGGTGAGTGCCCCGTGGAAAGCGTCCTCAAGCATCTGTCCCTCGTCGACGTCGTTCACAGTGAAGGTTTTGCCGCCTGATACCTCCGCCACCTTCTCGAGTTTGGGGTCTGCCTCGGCGCTGTGGTGGTGGTGGAGGTGGGGGGGGATGAGGGAGGAGGAGGAGTTGGAGGAGGAGGAGGAGGAGGAGGAAAAATATGAGATTAGTTAGTATATGTAAGAACGCATAGGGCAGAAAAGGAGAGAAGGATGAGAAGAGGAGAATTGTGAAAAGAGGAAGAGAGATGGAGAAAAATAGGATAAGGAGTGTGGAAGGGAAGGAGGAGGGGTTTGGGGGTTGAGGGGGTGGTAGTGGGGGTAGTGGTGAGGGTGGCGTTGTGAGGAGGGGGGAAGGGGGTAGTGTGATGGTGGTGTGGGAAGAGGAGGAAGGGGTTGGGGCAGTCCTCTACCTCCCAAACTCATCCGGAGTGTTGCTTCTCTATCTGACTTTTTTTTTACAGCAAGGGAGACAGCTCAAGGGCAAAAAACAAAAACAAAATCCCGCTAAACGCTGCTCCGGGAAAAGAAAAAGAGAAGGAGGCCAAAAGGGGTCAATTCCGGGCGAGGAGGTGTCTTGATACTCTCCTCAAGTCGTAGGCAGGAACAGTGATTAGCTTGCTTTTTGTTTTTTCTTTGTTTATTGACCTTGAGCTGTTTTCCGTAAGAAGAATGAATCTACTAGCCGACTAAATCGCAACTCTCTACCATACACAGAAACAAAGTTATAGACAAAAAAGAAAAGGACACTCACCCGAACGCCACCGTGATAACTCTGGCTCCCGAACGCTCCACTTCTGCCAACACGTCGTCAATTCTTGGATTCTCGTTCTCGGCGCCGTCCGTGATGAGGAGGATGACGGGGTTACTCTTACCTTTTAACACCTGAGAGAGATTTACATAGAGAGAGAGAGAGAGAGAGAGAGAGAGAGAGTTAGTAGAGACTGGTAATACAGACAAGTAAAATAGAGATATAGAATAGATATAATATAGATAGACAGACAGATCCCCCCTTCCCCCTCCCCACACCCACCGTCCTGGCCGCCACGGAGAGCCCCGCCCCGATGCTGGTCCCGCCGTCAGCCCTCGTCTCGATAGCGTCAGCGAGCGCCTTACGAGAGTCGGCGTCAGTGATACGGGTCAGTCTGTGAACCAGCTTGGCTTTCTTGCTGGGGGGGTGGGGGGGGAAGAGAGAGAGAGAGAGAGAGAGAGAGTGTGTTAGGTCGGTATTATCAGATGCGTCCACTCCTCACATCAACTATTTCCAAAGGTCTAAAAGGATATCAGTCGGATTCTAATGAGTTTTTTTTAGGCTCATGGTACAGAAGAACGGTCAAACTACTACCAGGGTCATAGAAATACCCCTGAAAATGCCCAGAACTACACAGGTAAACGTCCTATCTACCTGCCATACCTTACCTTACCTTAACCAACCTTCCCTTCTATTAAATTTTCTCTCCTTACCTGAAGTTAATAATGGCTACGTGACTCCCAGCGGCCACTTCATGCAGTAACCAGCGTCGAGCCGTTCGCCTAAGCTTGTGGACCCGGTAATGGTCATTCATGGAGCCGGAGTAGTCCAGAACAAGGGCGTAATGTGCGTCGGCTTGCTGTACAATCCTCACTGTCATGGGTCCAAAACTCTCGGTGGGCGGGTTACTGCGGGGAAATGACGTGGAGAAGAGTGAGTTCCAGGGTGGTAGCATGTCGGTGGGAGGGTTACTGCGGGGAAATGAAGTTAAGAAGAGTGAGTTCCAGGGTGGTAGCATGTCGGTGGGAGGGTTACTGCGGGGAAATGAAGTGGAGAAGAGTGAGTTCCAGGGTGGTAGCATATCGGTGGGAGGGTTAGTGCGGGGAAATGAAGTGGAGAAGAGTGAGGTCCAAGGTGGTAGCATATCGGTGGGAGGGTTAGTGCGGGGAAATGAAGTTAAGAAGAGTGAGTTCCAGGGTGGTAGCATGTCGGTGGGAGGGTTAGTGCGGGGAAATGAAGTTAAGAAGAGTGAGTTCCAGGGTGGTAGCATGTCGGTGGGAGGGTTACTGCGGGGAAATGAAGTTAAGAAGAGTGAGTTCCAGGGTGGTAGCATGTCGGTGGGCGGGTTACTGCGGGGAAATGAAGTTAAGAAGAGTGAGTTCCAGGGTGGTAGCATGTCGGTGGGAGGGTTACTGCGGGGAAATGACGTGGAGAAGAGTGAGTTGCAGGGTGGTAGCATTTTGACCTTTCGGTGGAAGGATTGCTGCGGGGAAATGACATGAGGAAGGTGAGTCGCAGCGTGGCAGCAATAGTTAAAATAAGGAATCGATCGAAGGGTTGATAGATAAAGAGAGAAGGATAAATAGATTGATATGTAGATAAAAAGAAGAAAAAACAGAAGGGAGAAAGGAAGGAAAAAAGAAATGAATGAATGAGTGAAGGAAGGAAGGAAGGAAGGAAGGGAAGGAAGGAAGGAAAGAACGAAGGAAAGACAAACACACACACACACACACACCAGCACAGTTTCAGAAAGAGTAGATCCAGTCTTACCAACTCTTTCCCTTACTTGCCGTCTCTAAAGTCAGCGTGGGCGCCTATGATGTCCCAGGCCGGTCTCTTGTCGCAGAAGGCATTCTGCTTGGTGGGGGCGTCCGGGTCATGCTCCCTTCCTGTGCCTCCGCAGAAATCCACCAGCTGACGAAGGGAGAGGAAGGAGGGAGATGGTGAGTGTGTGTGTGGGGGGGGGGGGGGATTGGTAAGGGAGATACAGGGAGAGGATGTGTGTGGGAATGTGTAAGAGAGTGAAAGGGAGAGGGAGTGAGGGTAGTGAGTGTGTGTGTGGTGGGGTCATGTGTAAGGGAGGGGGGGGAAGAGAGAGAGAGAGAGAGAGAGAGAGAGAGAGAGAGAGAGAGAGAGAGAGAGAGAATAGAAAGAAAAAAGAAAGAAGGAAAGAAAGAAAGGAAAAGAAAGGAAGAAAGGAAGCAAGAAAGATAGAGAGAAGAAAAGAAAGGAAGAAAGACGGAGAGAGAGAGAGAGAGAGAGAGAGAGAGAGAGAGAGAGAGAGAGAGAGAGAGAGAGAATGAGTGTGTGTGTGCAAATATCGTAGTCCCATACTATGCATACATACCCTTACTCACATATCCCCACACCCCACCCTCCTCCTAATCACCCACCTGGTCACTTTTCAGCAGAGGGTAGGAAAGCAGGGAGGAGGTGGCACTCTGCTCGCTATATGGCACGAAGCGACAGTCCTTATCCGGGGCACCTGTTCGCGTCACCCCACAGGCGGTCCGACCCTTCTTGTCTCTGTGGTGGTAGTAGTAGTAGAGTAGTAGTAGTAGTAGTAGTAGTAGTAGTAGTAGTAGTAGTAGTAGTAGTAGTAGTAGAAGCAGTAGTGGTGGTGGTGGTGGTGGCAAAAGGAAGAAGAGAAGAGAAAGAAAAAAATAATATAGGAAGGAAGTTAGAATAAGAGAGGAAGAGAAGATAAAAGAAGAGGAGGAGGAGGAGGAGGAGGTGCAAAGAGGTAAAAAGGGATAAAGAGGATATGAGTGAGAGGGGAGATAAGGAAGAAGAAGAAGAAGAAGAAGAAGAAGAAGAAGAAGAAGAAAATAAAAAAAGAAAAAGAAAAAAAGGAGAGGAAGCAGAAATAGAAAGGAAGGAGAAGTATTATTATTAGTGTCAGTATTATTTTTATCTTCAACTCTACTTATCAACATCCTCCTCCTCCTCCTCCCAATACTTACATCATCCTTCCTCTCACCAACTGGTTAGCGCAATGAGTAGGGAAGACGCGCCCCTCCTTGGCCGTGTGAAAGAGGGGGAAGAGGGGGTCCCCAGGGTAACCCAGCTCGTCAAACACCCCCCAGCGGTACTTAGCCCACTCCAGGAGCACGGCCTTACCTGGGGGAGAAGAGGGGAAGCATGGAAAAGCAGGTAACGGTAAGCAAGGTTGGGGATTATTAAGGGGGAGCTCTCTGAAGATGGTCTAGTTGGGTTTTCTCTTTATGGGGTCGTTTTGTTTAATGAAGGATGGAGGTGTATATAGATTTTCTCTCTCTCTCTCTCCTGCTTACTTTTCGACTCATTTCCCCATTACATCATCATTTCTACTCTCGTCCATCCCTGTGCTGTCCAATAATTAACCAGCATCTACATTCTTTCATCCCTATACTATCCAAATATTTTATGCAGGAGTTAACCAGCACCTCCACTCTTTCATTCCTATGCTCTCCTACCCCCTTATGCAAGAGCTGAACAGCATTCAGTATCTCCACTTTTTATCCGTATGCTATCCAAATACCTTATGCAAGAATTAACCAGCATCTCCAATCCTTCATACCTGCGCTGCCCCAACCCATTACTCAAAAGTTAACCAGCATCTTCATTCTTTCATCCTTATGCTGTCCAAATCCCTTATGCAAGAATTAACCAGCATTTTCACTCTTCCATCCCTCTGCTGTCCACATCCCTTATGCATGAGTTAACAAGCATCTTCATTTTTTTCATTCCTATGCTACCCAAATCCCTTATGCAATAGTTAACCAGCATCTTCACTTTTTCGTCCCTATGCTGTCCAAATCCCTTATGCAAGATTTAACTAGCATTTTCATTCTTTCATCACTATACTATCCAAATCCCTTATGCAAGAGTTAAACAACATTTCCACTCTTTCATCCCTGTGCTGTCTAAATCCCTTATGCAAGAGTTAACCATTATCTTTTTTTAATCATTATACTATCCAGATCCCTTATGCAAGAGTTAGTTAGCGCCTCCACTCTTTCAGCCTTGTACTGTCTAAATCCCTTATGCAAGAGTTAATCAGCATCTTCATTTCTTCATTCCTATACTATCCAAATCCCTTATGCAAAAGTTAATCAGCATATTCACTCTTTTATCCCTATGCGATCTAAATCCTTTGTGCAAGAGTTAACCAGCATCTTCAGTCTTTCTTCTCTATGCAATCTAAATCCTTTATGCAAGAGTTGAGCAGCAGCAGCATTTTTCCATTCCTTTTGTTGGTAAACTCTGGAATACCCTTCAGTCATCCGTCTGTATTTCCTT
>NC_066539.1:10153740-10208740 GCF_024679095.1 Eriocheir sinensis
CGCATGCGTGGCCCGGGCGCCCGGTGTTGTATGAAAAAAACTTCGGGGTATGAAATATCTTCGGTGAAGAGATTTCATGCTTAGATCACATTAAAACACTATAGGTTATTTTTTTTTTTGTTAGACTCAAAAACCACTATATCAGAGAGAAAAATATTTTAACTTTGCCCCAAAAATTATTATTCACCGCCTGAAATTTGTGATCCCGTTGTAAAGAGCGCAAACAGAGACCAGCGGCTTGTTACCACATGGCGGCGTGGCGCGTGGCCTCTCAGCTGCGTCTGAAGTGACGGAGTGAGTGCCAGTGTTCCGGTTCCCAGTGCTTCAGTGCTTCATTTCTGAAGTGACTGTTAAAGTGTTAATGGTGATCAGTAAGAATAACTGAATAAGTAGTGATGGGCCAGTTCATGAGAGACCAGTGTTTGTCAACAAAAGCTCCAGCTTTTGACGGTGGGAACGCCAAATAACACAACACCGGTTCAGGCGTTTCTAGTATTACCGTCTATATGTACGTGTCAACGTGTGGTTTTCAGGTTTTGTAAGTTTTCAAAAATATAGATAATGAAAATTTGAATTCATCTATGTTTTTTATTTGAAATATCAATATAGTATCGTTTTCGCCTATCGGACTTATCGCTAGCTGGTATCGGAATTGCGGATTTATATCGGGTATCGGGTATCGGGTATCGCCTATATTTGTGTCTCCAGTTAACAAATATCGGTTATCACCGATAAGGTTTTCCATTATCAGTTATCGGGTATCGGGAATAAGGTTTTCTGTTATCGTGCCCACCTATGGGTATGCTCCTCCCTTCTCCTTTGTTGTTTTACTTGCAACAATAAACTATCAATCAATCAATAAACAAATTTCCCCAGATTCCCCCCCGAAAACGTCATTTCCCCAGACTTTACACTGAACCTCCTGCAAGGAGTGCCGAACCATTAAATTATTGCTAAATGCTCCGAGACACAGGGCCACTGTGACATCTAGGTTACAACAGTTCATTTTTCCCGGATTTCCCCATGCATCTATTATCGAGTATCGACGGAATGGGAGGATGAACAACTAGGTGACTTGCGCGCCAACTGCCCAAGGCGTGATCGAACCCTGGCCCCCGGATTCGTATCTAGGCGTGCTAACCACTACACCACGGAGCCCTTACCCCCCCCCGCCTACACACTCACATGCAGGTTTGCATAATAAAAGCTACTCCAGATACACAAAATAAAAAAAATCTAAAAGAAACCGAAGATTCTCAACATACTTGCTGGAAACTCACCATTCCTCAGGTTCAAGAACACCCTGCATGTGCAGATTCTCTCAACTGTTGGTGTTGTTAGTGTGAAGAGAAGGAATATTTATTAATTCATTCATTCATTCATCTTTGACGCTTGCTCCTAGGAGCTCCCACCAAGGGATGGCCATGGCAGAAGTTTCCATCTCTCTCTATCCAGACCAGACCCTGCCTGCTCAAAGTTTCTCAAGGAACTTTCACCCCTCTCCCTGATATACTCCTGCGCCATATCTCTCCATTTCACTGGAGGTCGTCCTCTAACATTCCCTCCCTCTATCTCATTCACATACACCCTCCTGGTCATCTTACTCTCCTCCATTCACTCCATGTTGCCAAAACACTTTAAAGTCTGTCGCTTCACTTCTTCCACCACTCCACACTTCTTCCCTTCACCCACGTGACACATTCCAAAACACTCATACACACTTTCATTACTCATTCCATCCATTCTACTCACACCACAAGCACTCCTCAAATAACTCATTTCCACTGCCTGCACTCTAGACCTCTGACTCCAATTCCAGGCCCATGTTTCACTTGCATATGTGAGGGTTGGTACTATTACTGTATTTCTCAGATCCCTCTTTACCTCCATGCTCACACTTCTGCCATTCATGATACGTCCCAAAGACCCTACCACCGTTCTTCCTTGCAATGCCCTTTCTCTTGTCTCTCCTTCTGTACCACCATGCTTACGCATAACTGATCCTAGGTACTTAAACTCATTAACCTCCTCCATTTCTTCACCATTCAGAATTATTTTGCATTCTTTTTCACATTCAATTCCCACTCTATATGGGCATACAAAATCCACAACTTCACTTCTACTCCACTCACAAACCATCACTTTACTTTTGTTGACATTTACTTTCAGCTTTCTCCTTTTATATAAACTATTGAAAACAATGATCAAATTTTGTGTCACTTTCATTTTCTGCAATGAGCACTGTGTCATCAGCAAATAAGATTGAATTCAGCACCCACTTCCTTCCCTCAGCATACATTTTCACTCCAACTACCCCAACTTTACCCTTCATTTCTCTCATAACACCATCCATATAAATATTGAACAACCATGGTGACATGACACACCCCTACCTCAAGCCCGCTTTTATCTCAAAATACTTATTTCTCCACTAATTTTGACACCTGCGGATGCATCCTCATAAAAAGACTATTGCATTAAGCAGTTTTCCTCCCACACAATATATCTTTAAAACGTCCCACAATGCCAGCCAATCGACTAGGTCATAAGCTTTTTCTAAATCCATGAAGGCAACATATAATTTTTTTTCCTTTTGCTAATGTTTTTTCTACTACCATCCTGAAGGAAATATTAACCCCTTACTAAACATCTTGTCTACATTAGAGTAACAGGTTTACACTAGCCCGGTTAGAGAAGTTCACTGTGGTTTGCACTTCAATCCAGACAATGTTTGACACTACTGTATTAACATATCAGAAAGCTGGTCTGAATCAGGCTCAAGCTAGCACTGTAAAAATGTGCCTTTAGTTTTTGGGCTACTTATATGTTGCTAGAGTTGAATAGTGGATAATCAACCTTTTTGATGATTCAATCAAACTAAGAATGGATTATGTTGGATTATCATGTCACCACTGTCCATCATGAGTTACATTACTAACACACTTTAGTTGAACTGACTCAAATCAGGTCATCATGATTCTGGCAAGGTTTCTGGGCAAAGCCATTCAGGAGGAAACCCTTTTCGACTCTTCTCTTTACTGTATGCCACATGAACAAAATGGGACACTGCCTCTACATTACAGGGGCCAAAGTTAAGGCTTGGGTCCTCCATCTATTTTTCTCCAGAACACTCATCAAAATGGTAACATGACATTTGTCCTTCCCCACCCTTCTGCAGAAAAGGTGGAGAGTTGCAGATGATGGGAGGAATAGTCAAGTGAGAGGCTCCTCATTTCCCACCCTCATTCCTTCCATGCTGCTGCTTGCATTGTGTAGGGGATACAAAAATGTGTATCTTCAATCTATATTACGGATGGGTGTTTATATATACTGAAAACTTTAAAAAAAAAACACTTTATTGGCCTTGGCTATGTTTACATTAATTATAACTGTAGCTGAGTCTCGTATACTGTCACTTAATTAAGTATGCTTAAACATACCTTAATGAGGGCTTTTCCATACCTAAAAATGCTTATCTACTTATTGCATGAAAGCTTACAAAAATCTATCATATCTAATAAATCAATTTAATTGTACAGACTACAGCTGAAACAAGATGTCACCTATTCAACACTATAAATCTAACATGAGTATCATAAAATATTGCAAATTTATTTAAAATAGATTGAGAAGTAAAGTTTAATTTAAAAATTATATTTTCAGTATCATATTTATCCAAGCTCAGGAAACAGCCCTTGATAACTATTCATACTTAACAAAACTTTTTACAAGAAACACTTTGTAAAAGAACTAACAATAATAGCAAATTAAAAAGATTAAACATCACAGCAATACACGTCCCTACCCTAGAGAGTTGAAGGCATTGGTTTGTACATTACCAGAGTAGACAATGGTCATCTTCAAGTGCTTAGTGACTTGGATTCAGAGCCTCCTCTATTTCTTGCAGTATTTATATTGCAGAACTGGACACCCTACATTGTTACTGTCATTCCTACCCATGCCTGCTTAAGGCAATGAACATTTCAGATATGATACAAGATTAGTGCATACCTAAGATGACTGTTGAAAACTATAAATTGGACGAAGTGCCTCAGTATTGCACTTGTTGATTACAGACAAAGGCTAAAAATATATGTATTTGAAGTGTACATAATAGTTAAACATTTCATTCTGCTTATACCTAGACCATTTCATAAGCCTTACATGAATCCTGAAATGCAACAACAAAACATGACAAAGGATATTTGCATCAATATGTGAACAACAAACTTAACAAGTTCTGAAAACTAATTAGCTTTGTCATTTTATAGTGGAGAGCTTCCATTATCCACACCTCACAGAATACACCCACGCCACCTTGGCATTGTTAGGTCAGGGGAATATTAGCTGTTGAGGAACATCACATTCTTTGATACTAAATAGTGTTTAGGAAATTTAGTTCTGCTCAATGGGCACAACTCTGTGAAAACTTTATTACTCATCCTTTTATATTGTTCTGCATGACTATATTTACTTCAAAACCTTCCTACAAGTCTTTTGTCAGACTAATCATACACCTCCTAAAGCACAGTCTGCCCCATGTGTGAATAATATAAGTTCTACCACAATCATTCACTAGAAATACAGCCATCACATATTTTTGTAATGAGTTCATGAAACTTCCAACCAAAAGCATTCAGTTGTTTTAAATATTAAGTATCTAAATACCCCACCTTGCTGCTGCAGGAAAGGGAGTGTGGATAATGTTGAAGGTGGCAATGACAACAATGATGATGATGATGACGGCCTAACACTCAGTCCCAAACCACATTTTTGGTACATTTTCAGATCCAGTGCTCGCAGATTATTTTTACAAGGGGATTAAATGATCGTAAGACAAAGAAACCAAGGAGGCACTGTCAAGTTAAGTTGGCCGAGAACTCCATCTCTCTCGCCAAGAACTTTCATATACAAGGTATGAAGGTAAAGATGGGTGCATACACAATAGCTGCACGTGGCTGCGGTGCTCATCTCCAAACCAATGGCCCTTTGAGCCTGTGGTAAGTAAGAACCAATTACCCTGGGACACATGTGAAATCTGGGATTGCCACAGATTATCTTCCCCAGGTGTCCCCAGGTACCCATTTAGTGACCACCATGAAAGGGAGGATAAACAGCTGGGTAAGCTGCGTGCCAATTGCCCATGCCAGGAATCAAACTGGGTCTGCTGAGTCATGGCCGGGCACTCTAACCAGCAATCCACAGAAGCATCAACCTGAAGCCAAATTTTCGGAGTCTTCATATGCCATTTTTATTCAAGATGAAGTATGAATGTCTATGTATTCCACTGTGTATCATAAGATTTGACTATATACAACATAATTCCTAGCCACAGGAGTGTCATGTTGAAGAACAGGCCTCCTCCAACAATTTTTGTAAGGAATACTTTTTTTTAAATGGTCTCAACCTCTTATGACTCCCCATAGTAATTTAGATATTCTATCAGTTTTCTGTTATAAGAGCCTCCACAAGAGCTAGTCCTCTGTAAATAACTGTAAATCTGAGATAATAGTGTGGCACCTACGGAAGTGGCTTCATTTCAGACAACAGACAATGCTACCATTACCACTCTACATTACAACCCCTCTGTCTTCAAGGCAGCAGCAACAGGGTTATGCACATATGAATGGCTTCAGAAAGATTCCTTCAGGTACATATAGTTACTACGATGTAAACTAATTTCCAGCCATTTTGCTTACCTAAGAAAATAAAATTAATATGATGATGAAGGAAAGGATGAGGAATAGGATGAATCAGTAATGTAAACTGAAGTAAATCTCTAACAAAGAAAGTTAATACCAATCAAATGCAATGAAGACATTTAGAGTGAGGACTTGCCAGCCTGATGAAGAACACTTTCAGTTTATAGATAATATTTTAAACAAGAACAATGCAAATTTGAAGAAACCCTGAATTACTGAGGATTTAAACACTGCAAATGATTTCCTCAAAGCAAAAGCCTGAGTTCCCGAGTAGGTTGTATTCCTAGTGAATGATAATCCACTGTTTCGTTACTGTTGCTAAGGAATGAAATAAAATTTCTTACAAGAAGGTATTTGATGATGGTCTACCACAAATCTTTGGCTGAAAGCTAAGATTAATATAAATTAAAGAATTATTCTTGTATTTTGGATTAATCAATTACTTTGCAGATACCCAAATGCTTAGAATCAAGTCTATAAATTATATGATAACTATAACTCATTACTTTTGAAAACATCAGATTTTTATCCAAGGAGAAAACCAGAAAATACACATATACATTTGGTCTACTAGAAGTAAATGCAAAGACCTAAGGTTAAACAACTGATGTAGTGTTCCCTGCATATTACTGCACTTTTTTTTTCATTTTAGGCACCAAGGCAATGTTTTCATCTACTTTTTTCAATCTCATCAACCTAAAATTCACTGAAGCAAGTATTAAGTACAGTGCAAGGAGCAATGATTCAGAACTTGCACCACGAACCACAACTGTAATTGAAATCTTTTAACAAATTTGAGTTCATGAGGTTGCTCTTTTTCTTTTACACAACAGCTACATATAGGCAAAATATTACCAAGCTACCCATCTATCTATATCTCAAGTGCCCACTCCCTCGTGGGAACCTCCCTTAAGGGGGTGGCCATGGCAGAAGTGTCTCCAGTTTTCCATTCCACATTCCATTCTTGGCACATTCAATCCCTCGCCTGCCAACTCTCTAATACTCGTCAACTCTATTAATCCATTTCACTAAAAATTAGCAATCACAAAGGAAAGAAATTAATTAAAAATCCCACTTTTGAGTGACATGTGATTTGTTTTAAGACAACGTTGCATGACTGAACTATGTATTCATTAATAATAAGTAGTGAATACATAAGCTTCTAGAACAAATTCTATTTTTCTGTGAAGAAACTTCACCTTATGTAATTTACCTAATTTATAAGGATTCTGGTAGGGAACTAAAAAATGTGGTTGGCCTGATGCAAGTCATGACCCAATGATCCCAGCATTGCCTTCTTTTAGGCCTGCTTTGCCCTGGTGGATATTTGTATTTGTATATGTGTGTGTGTGTGTGTGTGTGTGTGCATGTGTGTGTGTGTGTGTGTGTGTGTGTTACAGTTACTGAAGGTAGATATTGTTAGCAAATATACATATTTACATCACATTATTGCTCAGACTGCAACTCCTTAACAATGTATGACTTTTAATGTTGGGTTTATTGTACTATGTATTACTAACTTCAGGATATCAACATGTGACATTCCCAGACATAACAGTGCCAAAACTATTTTTCTGTTATAATACATATGAAAATGCTAACCAAGATAAGCACTGCAATGATCAACTTGTTTCAATCTCATTTTTACAACCTTATAACCTTGCTCATAACTCAACTTTCATCAGCACCCATGTGTACATACATACTGTATTAAAATTTAGAGAAATCCTATATACAATGTAAAATCTGTATTCCTGAAGGAACCACACAAAATACCTATAATTGCTTCAACTCATATTTTCAGGCATATAACAAGTTAACAAGTTAAGCTTTAAGTGGAGATGATGATTCTGCTCTGTGTGAAACAAAAGTTGAGAAATAAAGCAAGCTGTCTGACATTTGAAAAGTAATCTCAATATTAAGTCAAACAAAGGCATTATCATTTATAAATTGTAAAAAGAGCCTTAATCTTATGTGAAAGACATCATTTTTTTATACTTTAAAATTGGTAGATATATTATTGGACAAAATGGCCAGCTTCTTGAAGAGGTGTGATCTGCCTGTATTGGCAAGTACCTGAAGTGATGCATGAATGATGAAACAATCGTGTTGATAATTTTAAAGTTGTTAAATATATTCTTTGTTTAGTTAAGTGGAAACTTAAACTGAAATATCAAAAATTGCTACTACAATTCATACTGCGCCCAAATCATATATCCCTTGAATTTCAAGAAAATGGTTAAATAAGGTACAGATGAAAATCTAGGCAGCATCAGTGCTGAGCCTTTTCCCAACCTCTCTTTGCTTTATACACCTTAAATAATTACAAGCTGATATCTATATGTATAAAGATCTATCTGGTTTATAACTAGTGCTGCACAATATACCAAATATTACATTACATATTTTACAACCCCAAGTAAGACTCTACATTAAGTCTTAAATACAATAAATAATTAAAATTAATTACCCATCAATGTTTAGCCACATCAACTAGTATGTTCCCCCCCTAGTGTTGACATGATCATTGGTATATAACAAGAGCACAAACTGAAATATCCAGTTTTATATATGCAGTATGTTAGAGCTTCACACCACCCTGAGGCTTTCCCCACTCTGCTCAGTGCTGATCAGCACACCATCACGTGTAGAAAGTATTTCACAATCAATATGAGTTTATACACTATACACAAGAACTGTCCATAGATACCACTTACTGAATACCCTTTCAGCTCAGTCCCTTAGCAGGTTTAGAAATATCATGAGAAGTAATACTGCACAACAGTATCTCCACAAACAGATTCCCCTTTATAAAATTTACGACATACATCTGTGAATGAAAGTTCACACATGCCATGGAACCAAATTTACTCCTGGTTTTATTTTGGATATGTAGCACCAGTATCTGAAAGTACAAAAATAATGTTATAAACCCATGCTACCATTAGGTGATTCTTTAAAAATATTATATAGTGTAACTTGTGTAACTGTGCGTTATTGGCCTCCCTACAAGTGTGGGCGGGAGTGGATGGGCACGGGTGGTGTGGTTCGAGGATAGTGTGGATGACGGGGAAGATAGGGATAGTAAGGTATGCATGGGTATGTGTATATGTGCCAGTGAATGATAAGGGAAGGAAAGGCATGAGTGAGATGAAGAGATTTTGGGAGGACTTGGGACAGTGTTTAAAAAACTTTGAAAGTGAAAGAAGAATTCTTGTGTTAGGAGATATGCATGCAAAAGTTGGAAACAGGGAGATTGGTGGTGTGGTTGGGAAATGGGGTGTGGATGGAGTGAATGAGAATGGACAATACCTTGTGAATGTTTGTGCTGAGAGGGGTCTGTTCTTGGCAAACACCTTTTTCCAGCACAAACTAATCCACAGATGTATGTGGGCAAGGGGTGATATGAGGAGTATAATAGATTATATAGCTGTTGATAAGAGGTTGCAATAGGATGTAGTGGATGCAAAGGTTGTGAGAGGAATCTATGGTGGATCTGATCATGTCCAAAATTAGGATGAAGGAGAAATGGGAATTCAGAGGAAATGGGAAGGAAAAGGGTAGAAAGGAACTAGCAAGTGAGAAATTGCATGACAGTGGCCACAGGGAGATGTATATGAGGAAAGTGGAGGAAATACTTGGAAGAGCAAGAGCAGGGATAGAACAGAGTGAAAGAGTGAATGAGGTTTATGAGGTTTTTAAGAGTTTAGTGGTCAGGGCAACTGAGAAAGTAGTCAGGTATAGGTCGTGTGGGAAAGGAAGAAAGGAGTGCATGGTGGACGGATGAGATAAAAGAGGCAGTTGGGGAGAAAAGAAGGAACTACAAGAAAATGTTACAGAGATATGTGATGGAGGAGGTGAGAGGGAGATGGGAGAGAAAGTACAGGGAGAGCAAGATATTGGTAAAGAGGCTGGTGAGGGAAAGTAAAGAGAGAGTGGATGAAGATTTTGGTAAAAAAAAAATTCAGCAAAATACCAGAACAAAAAAATGGGCGGAGAAAAGAATGACATTTGAAGCATGAAGAGGAAAGATGGGGCGCTTGTGAGAGAGAATGAGGAGATAAGGGAGGTAGGGAAGCAACACTTTGAAACTGTAATGGATGAGAGTTTGGGAGGGAGAGCAGAAGTGACTAGTGTGGGAATAAAGATCAATGCAGGATGGCCAGATCCACAGGGGAGGGTGGAGAGAGGTGAGATAGAGGAGGCAATGAAGAATTTAAAAGTAGGAAAGGCCCCTGGAGCCGATGGCATAACAGCAGAAATGTTGAAGTATGGAGTAGGTGTAGTTGTGAAATGGATATTATGGATATGTAACCTAGCATGGGAACAGGGTGAGGTGCCAGAAGACTGGAGAAAGGCTATTGTTGTGCCGTTGTACAAAGGGAAAGGGAGCAGAGGTGATTGTAATAGTTACAGGGGAATAAGTCTACTCAGTGTGTCAGGAAAGGTGTATGGAAGGGTTTTAAATGAGAGGATGAAGAAAATAACAGAAGAATGTAGGCGATGAACAAGGGGGTTTTAGGAAAGGGAGGGGTTGTGCAGACCAAATATTTGCACTCAGAATGTTAGTTGAGAAATACATAAAGAGAAGGATGTTTGATGTATTCATGGACCTGGAAAAGGCATATGACAGGGTTGACAGGAAGGGGTTGTGGGATGTTCTAAGGATATATGGTGTGGGAGGGCATTTGCTGGAGGGGATCTGTTCCTTCTACAAGGATGCGAGTGCCTCTGTACGCGTGAAGGGTGAGTTGAGTGAGAGTTTTGGTGTTGGTGTGAGTGTGAGACAGGGGTGTGTGATGTCACCATGGCTTTTTAATGTGCACATGGATGGTTGTATGAGAGAAATGAAAGCCAGAGTGGGGGAGCTTGGTCCAAGGCTGAAAGTGAGAGGTACGAAGTCACTGGTTGCAGGCCTGTTTGCAGATAATAGTGTTGTTGGCAGGGAATGAGGGGATGCTGCAGAGGATAGTGGATGAGTTTAACAGGGTGTGTAAGAGAAAGCTGAGAGTGAATTCTGGAAAGAGTAAGGTTATGGTATTTGAGAGGGCGAGAGAACAGGTCATTGATTTTGCAAAGCTGTACAGAGTTAGAGCAGAGGGCACAACGAAGTGTAGGATAAGGTTAAGGGAGGAGAGAATGGAGGAGGTGACTGAGTTTAAATATTTAGGGACTTTTATATAAGCATGGCAGTATGGAAGGTGAGGTGAGGGAAAAAGAACAGTGAAGGGCAGACAGGTGGTGGTGGGTGCAATGGAGAGTTATGAAAGGAAGAAGTGTGAGCATGGAGGTAAAGAGGGGAATAAGGAATAAATAGTATTAACCTGCTAACTCTGTCATATGCATCAGAGATGTGGACATGGAATGCAGCACAGCAATCAAGAATACGTGCAGTGGAAATGAGTTATATAAGAGGTGCATGTGGTGTGTCAGGATGAGATGGAGAAAGTAATGAAAGCGTGTATGAGGGGTTTGGTATGGGTGCAACAGCAAAAGGAGTGGAGTGTGGAGTGGTGGAGTGGGTGAAGTGTGGTGCATTGAGATGGTTTGGACACGTGATGAGAATGTGGGAGAATGAATTCGTGAAGAGTGTACGTGGGAAGGACTGAGAGAGGGGGTATCAGGGGAAGACCACCTGTGAAGTGGATCAATAGGGTGAGTGAGTATTGGAGTGAGAGAGTTGGAAGTAGCAGGTATGAATGTGCTGAGAGGGAGTGCCAGAACAGGGAGATGGAGACACTTCTGCCATGGCCAGCCCCTGGAGGGAAGTTCACACAAGGGAGCAAAGCATCAGAGACATATATAGAACTTCTAAAGAAACTAAAAACACCAGTATACTTGCCTGGCCTCAAAAGTAATATTCTTGTCTACCCTGAAGTCATATAAGTTTACTTCATAAACTAATAATCTTCAAAGGAAAAATTTTAATATACAACTCTTACTGTTTACTTCTAAATTACATAAAATTAAGGAGTAAAAATATTGCTGGAATCCCATGTCTTACAATTTTTCTAATGTCTGAAACCAAACAAAAGCTTCTGAATTAAAAGATTAGATCAACCTCATTTCAGAGATTCACTTCTACAAACTTCTTCCACTTCACCTTATCATTTGTTCTCTCCCATTTCCATGCATGCAAGCAAGAAAGACAAACCCTAAAATTATCTTTCCAAGCAAATGCAGACATACAAGCTTTCTTACACACACACACACACACACACACCACTCTGATAGCTCAGTCGGTTAAAGCGCTGCACTGGAAAGCTTCGTGACATGGCAGGCAGAGGTTTGAGCCACTCTCAGGCTGGGCTTTTTTCCGCTGGCTAGGAGTGGTTACTGTCCCCCCTTGAGCAAGGGGGATGTGGTGTGTGGTGTGTGAGGTCCTGGCAGTACCCAGAGATCGACTAATGAGCCTTGCTCTAATCGGGAGGGCACTTGCTGGTGATTGCGGGTCCAAATTGTGATCAGGCCATGGTGAAATACACACACACACACACACACACACAGACTGATCTAATAGTTCAGTTGTTAAAGCTCTGCGCTGCCAGGTTGAGAAGCCTGGCAGGCAGAGGTTTGAGCCCGGCTCAGGCCAGGATTTTTCTGTTGGGAAGGAATAGTCACTGTTCCCCCTTGAGCAAGGGGAATGGGGTGTGGTGTGTGTGAAGGTCCCTGGAGTACCAAGAGATCAACTATAATAAGCCTTGCTTTAACTGGGAGGGTACTTGCTGGCGATAACAAGTCCATGATCAGGCTGTGGTGAATTACCGTTTACCGATTTACACACACACACACAGTACGAATCTAGTGCAGCTCTTTTCCTGTAATTCACAACTAGGTAAATACACACACACACACACACACACACACACACACATACTCAGTCTCCCAACACATCTTTCCATTTTAAAAATCATATACCATGCACAGGACTTACTTGATAAAATATAAATAGAATTTCTTGAATGATGAATTCCCAGTCTTGGGAATGTGTGGTGTGGGTGTTGTGACGTCATTGGGTGATGGCGGCAGGTGATGGCGACTCATGGGTGGCGGACATGACTAGCATATGGTGCACGTTGAAGTACTGACACAGGAAGTGGTGGTGTCTCCTGGTATCATTAAGTGCTTCTTTTTATGTTTGTCTGTGACTGGAATTCCCTACAAAGATAAGAAAAATTATCAAAATTTTACCCTCTTAATAGGAAAAAAAAAAAAAAAAAAAAAAAAAAAAACTAGGCTGGTATGAGTGACATTTTAAACTAATCCACAAAATTTTAGGTACACCATACTTCTGAAAGTACTATAGTATGGCAAAACTCTCATACTCAACCCATAACAAAGATGAGAAATAAAAAATGTTCAATGTTCTGGCAGAGTTCTTGCGACTTGTTATAACACTTACCTCCATATATTTATTGTATTTTGATATGCACACCACGGTTCTACTTGGTTTCACCGTATGCTTAGAAAACATACATAATACTAGTGTATATTCAAACTAATAATAATTTGTGGCAGTAAATATAAATGTAGGTATAAATGTAAAAGTAAATTTTAATATGACTTGGTACACCTAATCCAGTGTAAGCTACCTTAGTTTCAAGTTCTGAGACACAACAACAAACCTGACGCAGTCGAGTGGTGTGGTTGTGGATGGTGTAGCTTTTAAGGTGGGACTTTATGGGCTGAGGAAGTGGAAGGTGTTCAATGCCATAGACAGTGGTAGAAGCCACAATGGCACGGCTGCACAGCTCCTGTAGCGTCAGCACTGAAACACGAAAGAAAATTAAATTGCGGCAGAAAGCATAAAGAGAAACACTGAGTGTAGAATAATGTTAACCTTAAAAGATATTTTGTATGATGACATGAAGAGGAGCTGTGAATTTATGTGCCATAACATTTGAACAATCTAGAGAATGAAGTCATGCCCTGAAACAAGATGAACAACACTACACTATGACATATTTAACAATTGCAAGTTCATACCATACATCTGCATAACCAAAAGTCATTATGCTGTGCAAGGAAAATGGTGGAAAAAATAGGTAACGTTGTAGGCATATGCTATAACTAGGCATAATTTCATTTGTGCTCATCTCCATCACCTCAACCCTTGAGCCTGTGAAAGGTACGAACCAATCATCCCAGGACACAGCACCAGTGTAACGTCTCAGTTACCACAGTTTCCTTTCCCATATTTTCCTAGGTAGCTACCCATTTATCAACCAGCCCAAAAAGGAGGATGAACAGATGAATGGACTGAGCATCGACACTCCAGACTGAGATCAAACCTGGACCCATGGATTTATAGCTAGGGATGTTATTCGCTACACCACAGAGGCACATAAAACCATGAAAAGAAACCTTAAATCTGTATATTACTTTACCCATTCATAATGACAACATACATCCATGCCCCACCCACATATACAACAAAATCCAATGAAATATATATCCATAAATCTCAGATCCACTCAGGGATCATATATATATATATATATATATATATATATATATATATATATATATATATATATATATATATATATATATATATATATATATATATATATATATATATATATATATATATATATATATATATATATATATATATATATATATATATATATATATATATATATTTCATAACACCTACCACCATTCTTTAATTATAGCTTGACAGAGCGTGCTCACCTTTGTTTGCTCTCCAGAGTCTCTCCATGCCATTGCGCTTCAGCGCTAATCTGGACAATTCGGTGAAGCTCTCCACAATGTTGAAGTCACACAGTGGACTCACTTCAAAGAGATTGACGTGGTTCTTGGCAGCATACTGCTCCGCCTGGCTCTGGCTCACCTGCCGCTTGAATGCCAGGTGGAGTCTGTTGCCTATGAGAACTTTGGGAACACCAGGTGCATGCTGCAAACACAACAATAAAGAAAAGGGTGAGATTTCAAAGTTATGCTTTGGGACTGTCTCATAATCACTCTGAATTAAGCCTCAAGTTCTTTTTAAAGGTATTCTAAGTTTATTTGATAAAAATAAAATGAAGAAAAGTTTCCCCTTACTATGGGTTGCTTTTTATCAAATGTCTAAAGTAAGAATTGAATAAGTATTTATTCAATAAAGATCGGCTCTACATCATCAATTTGACAAGGGCTAACAGTTACAAGTGACAATGCTTTGACTTGAATTATTCCTAATCAATGCAAGTTGAATTAATACAGCTTCTAACAACACACTATCACTGCAATGATATAATTCTATACATTTATTACAACCAAGCTAAAATTAAAATGTTGATTTGGAAAATATATTTTTCATTAAAAAGAAAGTTATTATAATCAACAAATCAACAATAACACATAAACTTGAAACTCTTTGAACCTCTTGTATCTCCTTCATCCATCGATCAAGGCCCTCAAAGGACCACTTGTTGGTGATGTCATACACCAGCAGTATTCCCTGCGCTCCCCGGGAATATGACCGAATGATGGTGCAAAACCGACCTTGACCTGAAGTGTCCCACAGCTGCAGCTTAACTCTCTTGCCATCCAGCAGGATTGTCGTGGTCTTATGGCCTGCAATGACAAAAAGATTTAAAACTCTCTCTCTCCAACATGTTGCGAACTTGTTAAACAATTATTTTTCCACAGTATTTAATATAGCCTACACTAGCAATCTTACCGCCACAACCACCAACACCAGCGACAACAATAGTACCAACGTAAATCTCATTCATGCATTGCCTAACTTTTATAATAACTACTGATGAAGTCCTAAATGCTCTCCAATCCCTTAAAACAAATAATAGCCCAGGACCAGACAATGTACAGTATATCATATTCATATATTACCAGTACTTAAAGAAACAAAAACGAAATACTCTCCTCTCTCACAACCGTATTCAATATGTTCTTGCGACAAGGCATTGTCCCTTCAGATTGGAAAAAGGCTAACATAACATCAATTTTAAAGAAAGAAGACAAAAAAATACTGGGTAATTACAGGCCCATTAGTCTAACTTCATTAGTAGATAAGCTACTCAAGAGAATAATTAAAGACAAAATTGTGAGTTACCTTGGCAGCCACTCATTAATTAAAAATTCACAACATGGCTTCTGTATCAAACCTACTGACCTTTTATGACCTTTTCTCCGTTTATGACGTAACCAAACCACTGGACGCAATATATCTTGATCTTCAGGAAGCGTTTGATAAAGCTCCATACCATAAATTGTTTTATAAATTATAGCAAATAGGTATTGACAGTCAAGTACACCAATAGATCGTGAATTGACTGAGCAACAGACAGCAAAGAGTGGTGATCGACGTATTTAACTTAGAGTGAGTGCCTGTCACTAGTGGTGTCCCTCAGGGCTTGGTTCTTGGCCCAGTGCTGTTCATTATTTATGTTAACGATGTCCTTGTTAGATTCAATAATCTCACTAGTAAATTTACAGATGACACAAAGATTGGTAACTTGATTCTCACTTATGAAGACAGACAAAAACTCCAAGAAGATTTGCATAAGATTTCAGCTTGGTCTAATAGATAGGTGATGCCCTTTAACACGTCCACTGCAACTGGCATGAATTTGGCTTTCACTGGCAGCCTGGTAACATATATACCCAGGTCCTTTTCTGCCTCTGTGGTGAATAGTGGAGTGTTTCCCATGTGATATTGCTATGCTAGATATCCCCTCCCAAGGTGCATGACTTTACATTTTTCTTCATTATTGTAGCAGCCACTTTTTGTTCCATTCCTGTAGCTTGGTGATGTCTTCTTGTAGGAAATCCACAGTCAAGGGGTTAACTTAGTGTACAGATTTTTAATTTATTTATTTATTTTTTTACATTTTCACCTATGGTACCAGTAGGCTTTCTCGGTGCAGTCTGATGTTTGACCCCAGCAAGTGTTTATAATGGTACAATCTTGCTTGGCTCACAGTACCCCGCAGAGCTCATCACCAACCCTCTCTTTTAGAGAGAGAATCTAGAGTTCAGGTTGATAGGTGGTCTTCTGGATAGAGTGTGGGTAGTCTTAGGCCACTTGGCAGTGATTGAAAAATTCCAACTTGTGGCTAACCACTCAGCCACCGCCTCCCCATAGTGCCCCAAAGTGCCAGGTTCTTCAAATTGGAACAAGAAATAAGCGGTTCAATTACGAAATGCGTGGCATTAAACTCAAAAGCGTTCAATGCATCAAGGACCTGGGTGTCAAAATCCCGTCAAACCTCAAATTCTCACAGCAATCCATTGATGCAGCATATAAAGAGAACAGAATGCTGAGCTTCATTAACCCTCTAGCTGCAGAATACGAGTGGACAAGAGTCCTTTCTATGCGAATTACTGGCCCTTAACTTAAATTTACCAGACAAAAAGGAGTTAAAACATATATCAACATATTAATATAAGTTTTATGCAGCCTTAAAAATATTTTTTGCCGGAAGAGTTGCATATTTATGATGTGATTATACTCATTAGATGAAGGCAGTTGAGGCGCCATTAAAGCCGCAATGTAGGCTCGTTGCAGCTAACGGGTTAAGAGAAACTTTTTATTAAAAAATAAAGATGCAATAATCCTGCTTTATAATAGTTTACTCAGACCCCACTTGGAATATGCAGTTCAGTTTTGGTCTCCCCACCATGCAAAGGATATTGCTAAATTAGAGGGTGTTCAACGTCAGGCAACAAAAATTATCTCTTTCTTCCACAACAAAACTTATGACAAAAGTCTCTCAACTCTTTGCATGTTCTCTTTTGAGAAACGTCGCCTCCAAGGAAAGCTGATCAAATGTTTTAAATTATTTACCATGGCTTTACGAATGTGGAAAAATCTAAATTGTTTATAATCGATGACACTTTGCAAACGAGAAATAATGGCACAAAACTTAAATGTACACAAGTAAATTCAGACTGCACCAAATGTTTCGTCACCAACATTGTAGCGTAAGAATGGAATAAGCTTCCACCTTCAGTGGTCCAGTGCAACACAACTGACTCCTTTAAAAATAAGCTCGACTGAAACTTCCTTGAACTTAATATTTACTAAAGTACGGTAGAAATGCAAATATCTGGTACCATCTGATCAATATAAATTCCCCTAGGTTTAAGGACAGATCACCTGAATGGGTGCCCTGCACATTATAAATCAAGATCAAGATCAAGACCTAGTCTGGACCATAGGGTATGTGTGGCCTGATTTTCTATGTAAATCTCTCTCTCTCTCTCTCTCTCTCTCTCTCTCTCTCTCTCTCTCTCTCTCTCTCTCTCTCTCTCTCTCAACTCATTTAAAGGGAGAGTACGCCATCAAATATTTAAAAAAAAAAAAAAAATACAAAACTGAGCTACAGGAAGTCCCAACTATATATATATATATATATATATATATATATATATATATATATATATATATATATATATATATATATATATATATATATATATATATATATATATATATATATATATATATATATATATATATATATATATATATATATATATAAAAAACTATAGAGCACACAGCCACCACACACAGCCAACATTATGAAAACTACCAGGCTTTGGAGCTGGAGCCACAGGCCTAGACCTCTTCCAGAACATCATCTGTGAGCATGTTTTACACAAGTACAACATTTCAGAAATCCGGTTAAACTAATAGAGCTCCAAGTTACCCTTACGGATAGTAACCTATCAACACTAAAAAGTAACTTAAGGCTACTCAGCTGGTTGTTCACTTCTCAGAAACAATTTGTAACAGAAACTGTTATAAGTGATGACAAGCACTTGAAATCCATCAAAACAAATATAGTGACAGCCACTAAAGTGAAATGAGTGAAATTCTGAAGTAGTACCCACTTTTTCAGCTCATAACTTTATTCATTCATATTGGTGTCCTACTTGGTTGTATATTGTACCGTTTACTGTTGATGAGGTTTCAGGCCCTGCTCCGAGTTAAGAGTAACTCTAATTCTAAGGTTTCATTTATGACAAGGACACTGGAACATAGTAAGGCAAGGAAGTCTTGAAGATAATATTTAGCTATTATGTTCACTGCAATGAAACACCCTTCCCTCTCTGACCTATTGGTTTTAACCTTTTCCATCCATGACGCAGATGTCGATGTCACAGAATGGAGAGGGTCAAGAGGAAATGGAACAAGATTAATCCTCTTCTAAACCTCTCAATCCTCCTCTAAATTCCTCTTCCATTTCCTCTTAATAGGTTTAGAAGAGGATTAAGAGGTTTAGAAGAGGACTAACCCTTTCCATAGTGACGCCGTTGGACACCGACGTCGGCATCGCCGGAGTGAAGGGGTTAATTTCCCTGCATGCAAGAGAACTGAGCACAGAGACAACTCACCACTCCCCACACAGAAGGGGGACTCTGTTGAGCCATCCTCAAGGGGCTGGAGGATCTCATGCTTGCCAACATCACTATCCCCCACCAGCAGGAACTTCAGCAGGTAGTCATATGGTTTGCTGGACTCACTGCCTCCTCCCTGCCCCCCGCCATCAGACATCATGCTCATCTCATCACCCGAATTGCTGTTGCTATGAGACACATTGGAGTGGGGAGACACTTTGGCCACTCTGGGGGCGAGGGCGAGGAAGGGGAGGGAAAAGAAGACTGGCTGAGTAGCTGCCTGACTGACTGACTGACTGGCAGGTTAATAAAATGTCTCCACTTTCAGCTGGCACTTGTTTTGAAGATTCTTAAACCACTGGAGGGATACACACACTGCTGCCATTAAGGTGTAGATGTTGCACATGAATGGGAAAATCGCCGACTTTACTTCTGTTCTTGCTTCCCCCGTGACTAACAGGCTTCTTCTTGTTCTTCTTTTGAGCTGTTCCACTTTGTATTGCTTCCTAGGTCCTCCTTGGTACTTCTTTACACTTACCGATAAGATATTTCACTACACACTCTAAGTACTTCCCTGCGTACACTTATATACTTCACCCTGCCCTGGGCTCTGTTTTTCTGTTCACTTTGCTTCCACTGACTTTGCTGCTCTATTTTCTTTTCCTTTGTTTTCTTCACTTTAGCTTGCTTTGGACTTTTCTTTTTTCTGCCCTTTTTTCCCACAATTACACTTTTTACTTCTCTTTCGTTGCCGAGTTCTTTTCTTCCTTTCAAGTCTTTCACGGGATCTCTTCTGGGCTCGAATGCTCAGCAGGTGTGTGGCTCAGTAGGTGTGTGGTTCAGCAGGTGTGTGGCTCAGTAGGTGTGTGGCTCAGTAGGTGTGTGGCTCAGCAGGTATGTGGCTCAGTAGGTATGTGGCTCAGTACGTGTGTGACTCAGTAGGTGTGTGGCTCAACAGATACGTGGCTCAGTAGGTGTGTGACTCAGTAGGTGTGTGGCTCAGCAGGTGTGTGGCTCAGTAGGTATGTGGCTCAGTATGTGTGTGACTCAGCAGATGTGTGGCTCAGTAGGTATGTGGCTCAGTATATGTGACTCAGCAGGTGTGTGGCTCAGTAGGTGAGTGGCTCAGTATGTGTGTGACTCAGCAGGTGTGTGGCTCAGTAGGTATGTGGCTCAGTATGTGTGTGACTCAGCAGGTGTGTGTCTCAGTAGGTGTGTGGCTCAAAAGGTGTGTGTCTCAGTAAGTGTGTGGCTCAGCAGGTGTGTGGCTCAGGTGTGTCTCAGTAAGTGTGTGGCTCAGGTGTCGCTCAGTAAGTGTGTGGCTCAGTAGGTTTGTGGCTCAGGTGTGGCTCAGTACCTGCCCACCGTCCCAGGTAGAGGTGAGCCAGGTAATGCAAACACACACAAACCCACCCTAAACAAACACTCCAACCCCTCACGACTGCACTGTGAAAGCTGTGTTGAGGCGAGGTCACAAGCAGCTCTGTGGGGCCCCAGGCAGGCGAGGTGCGGCAGGGGGCGGTCCAGCGGCGCCCCGGGTGGTGGTCACTAAGGGGAGCGTGTCCTTGAGGTCCCAGGTGCGAGGTGAGGACAGGCTGCTGCTGTGCTTCCCTCCCACCACAGGCACATCAAAACAACTGAGGCAAGGAGCACCCTCAGCACGCAAGATGGCACCACCACTACACAGAGAAAATGGATAATTATGGAAGAGTAACTGCGTAAATCTCTCAGACCCAGCACAAGGAAGACGTATAGCACTTTACCCCGTATTCTTAAACACACTGATTGATGGTTTATTGCTGTAAAAGTACACAACAAAGGAGGAGGGAGGAACATGCCATCCCAACCCCCAGGCAATGCATAGCGTGATTGTACAACTATTGATATGTCCGTATACGTAGCATCATGGAAATAAACATGTACAATGGTAGGGGACAAATGTTATAATAAAAATAACTCATATACCTGTGGTGAGATTTAGGGGGTCAGACACAAGGGACTGCACCCAGAACAAATAGGCCTATACATCCCCGCCTCAGCTAGCTCGCCTGTTTCAAAGATCATGGAAGTTGCTGGGGTTTTCATGGACTGCTTTGTGATCCCAGTGATAGTTTTACCCGACTTTTGCATCTTGAACGGAAAAAAACACGCCTCATAAAAACCCGGTTATAACTTCCATGAAAACCCGGTTAAAAAAAAAACCCGGCTGAAATTAAACTTCCATGAAAACCCGGTTAATCTTCACTGTGACTTTTGAAAATAGTCGTAGTGGGAACACGAAGCGTTTAATTAAGAATATGACCTTTGTAGTACACTGCCCAGCCTACGCAAGCGAAGGAAAAGCTATCCATTAATTACTACAACAATTATAATGCGAAGGCACCAATCAAGCTATGGTGAACAATATAGCTTTTCATGTGTGTTTCTAGCATGTACAAGATCCATATATAGAAACAAGAAAGATTCTGATGACCCAAATAAAATAAAATAAAATTAAATTTAAAAAAAAAGTTGGACAGTAGGTGTCTCATAGGTCGGCATTGTTAGACACTCAATTCCACCTTTCACATCAACTATTTCCAAAGGCCAATAAAGAGATCAATCGGGTTCTAATAAGTGTTCTTTTAGGTTTATGGTACAGAAGAAAGGTCAAACTATCACTAGGACCATAAAACTACCCCTGGAAATGCCTCAAACTCCTACGAAAGCCTTGTCAAATATATGAAGTTGGGAGCCAAAATCTTCAGTAAGACGACCAATGACCTGCACCTCCACGCCACGTGATGTGAAGAGAAATTTGTGACAGCACGTGCAGCGCCTCCACGCCGCGCTCCGCGAAACAGGGTGCTGGAAGCGCTGCCGAGGCAGGAGGGATTCACGCACGCGGCCAAGTTTGCCAGTCTGCATCTCCCTGACTGTGACTATTTTCGCAAACCTATACTCTCCCAAGCCCTCTCGTTAGCGAGGCGTTGGCAAGAAAATAAAAAGACCTTTGCTGTGGGACATGGTGTATTCCCCTCCCGAGGTCAGCTAGGTCCGCTTACAGAACGGTTACTCAACAGGGGCCATCAACAGGAGTAGACTATTGCTTCGATAATACATTTCAATGTTTAAGTATACAAAAAACACTCACACCTTATGTAAATCCCAAACATGCCGATTTGTATCGATAACATGTCATACAAGCACACGACAAATACAGAGGGGAGGTGTTGGTAATTTCCATGAAAGGCGCAAGCCTTGGGGGAAAAAAATCTGATGTTGGTATATTTATAATCTTAAGAGGAGTATGAACTAAAATGCAAGGGGGGGGGGGGGGGGGTGGAAAAGACCCATTCCTAGAGGAGGCGTGGAAGTAAAAAGTTTAAGAACCACTGGTCTAGTTATATCATACGGAAATGAACAATGGGCTTCAAAAATATCCATCTTACACTTCATTTCAGGTAGGTATATATAAGACATCTGGAAGTTGCACTTGCTCGTGCCCCGGCGTAATGGGTTCTCAGTTCTCACTCACCACAGCAAAATGGAGCAACTATAAAATAAAATTAAAAAAACTTTCCTGCGCCACTAATGGTCTGGAGCCAACCAGCAGGCCCCATCATTAATTAAAGGCTACCAGCGCTATAGGACAAACGTAAAAAGAAAAAAAAAAGCATACACGTCTTTAAATTCTTTGTGGATAATTAATTTGATTACCTTTTAATATTTAATGTATATTCTCTATGGGACAATGATACGTTTCACTAAGTCCTGCAAAAATACGGTAGAGAAGTATATGTCAGGTAAGAACACACACACGCGCGCGCGCGCGCGGGGGCATCCATAGCCGTCTAGACTCTAGAGTTACCCCTTTTTAGACGGTCATGGGGCATCCCCCAACACAAATTATGAGTTTTTTCAATATTAAAGGATTGTTTTAGAGAACACAATACACCTGTGCTTCCTTCCTCCTCCGTTCCCATTATTATTATCATTATCATTATTTTTTTTTCCATTTCTTATTGATTTTATAACTAGGCTATTACTATTGTTGTTGATATTATTATTATTATTATTATTATTATTATTATTATTATTATTATTATTATTATTATTATTATTATAGTTATTATTATTATAATTATTCTTAATGTTATTAGGGTACTAATAGTGGAAGTTACAGTTTATCTATTTTCACATATATTGATTCACTATTGGTCCCGCTCAGTTTGAGTGTCTTGTGGGAAAGAGGCACCACATGCCACAGCCAAGTGCTTGCTGAACGGCAGGCTTGTGGCACAGAGGCAGCGTCTCCGTGTGAGTGTGGGTGCCTAGATGAGTGGTCCTCTGTGCTGCCCAACCACTGTTGCCCCGCGCGCTACGGCGGCACGCGGATCCTCGCTTTTCTCCTCAGTGGTCCTCGTGAGAAGTAGAAACCCGTAAACTGGAAAATAGCTAATTTGACACAACACACACATGTGTCAGCTGCTGAAGTATTGAATTCCAAATTGACTTGAAACATACGATAATGAATGTTGACCTCCGTGGTTTGAATGTTGACCTCCGTGGTTTGGGTTTGTGCGTGGTGGTAGTGACTGCCACGTGTGTGACGGCCGCAGTGGGTCCTCGGAAGCCTGCTGACAACGAGTATACAGCAGGCAGCAGTGGCGACGGCAGCGGCGAGGGCTTGACAGCGTTTGGTGCCTCGCTCCTGCAAGAGTTGCACACCCTCACCGATCTGGTGCTGAGCATAAAGAATCAGGGCACGTATATGTTTATTATGAAGTGCGTGTGTGTGTGTGTAGGATATGTAAAAACGATTATTTTTTTGCCGCCGGACAAACTAATAGATTGACACCTTAAACATTATAAAATTCATTTTCTTGATATGAAATAATGCAAGGAATATTTTAATTTTGAGCAAAATTTCTTAAATTCTCTTCTCAAAACAAAACCATCTCGCAATTTCTGCTTATTTTACCGGTGGACAGAAACTGTGTTACCGCCGCCGTCTCCGCCAGTTGTCCAAGACTGCTCCACCCTGCGGCAGGCGGGTGTCAAGGTAAGCATACCTGGTAAGCATGAGGCTGCATGCTCCGCGCTGCTACATGCCATGCTTCATGGCGCCTTGGCCTGCCTACTCTGAGCCTAGTTACGTTCTGTCGGCAGGGCAGCGGCGTGTATCGAGTGTTCCCGTTCACCTTCACGGTGTACTGCGACATGGTGACGGACGGCGGGGGCTGGACAGTCATACAACGAAGGTATATATCCCTCTAACAGCCTGCATGCATATTCAAACATTTGGGGATACTTAAACATGATTTGCTGCAAATAGGAATTTCCTAATTGTTATCTCACGCATAACACACAACACAAAACACACACACACACACACACACACACACACACCTTACCAATTCATTCCCTGGGTGCAGACTGCCGCAGAAGGAACAGGAAAATTTTTCGCGGGCTTGGAGTTCTTACAAGGAGGGCTTCGGACAACTGGAGGGCGAGATGTGGCTGGGCCTGGAGGCAATGCACCAGCTGACGCACTCCGGCCATTACGAGCTGCGGGTGGACATGGTCGACTACGAGCTGGGGCCCAAATACGCCAAGTACAAGGTCAGACCCAAGGGCTAGACTTTAGAATAAGAGCTTATTTAAAGTGATAATATCTAGAGGTTGGTTAGACCAACTGGGTAAGGCTGCAACGTGTTACGACGAGGTTAGGCAACAGCAAGAGCCGCAAGGTCGATTCAATTCAGTGTGATCGATCTGCAGCTATTGTTAGGCATAAGTCAGGTGATATCTTACGTATAGACATGCCCTGCTTCTTTCTGGTTCGTCTTATCTTAGGTCGAATTTTCGTTTATCTAGATATAGATTTCACTTAGTTTCACTTTCGTTGTAACCGTTATGGACTATCAAATAATTCATCTTAATCTATAACGTAGTAATCAGGGATTTCAAAATTGCAGACACACTGCCGAGGAAATGTGAGAACATGTTTTATAAAAGAGATGCCGACAGATTGTCCCGTAGGGTCGTCAAGCAATGTTTCTCCTTCCTATTTTAGTGTGGTGATATACCCAAGGGGAGCCTTTACTTTGCTATCTACATTTTATGTCTATTAGGGAAATAGTTTTAATCTCAAGAGTTGTTACACTACCATGACTGGATTGCGGATGAGCTGAGGTGTTTAAAATTTGCGAGTATCACGTATTTGAGCCCATATTTTCAGAACTACGTAAGATTGCTATTTCAGGCATTAGATAAGCCCCTATTTACTATATACTATCTTGTATCATCAAATTTTAGCCACGGTACGGTTTATTCATAACTGCACATGACACTGTTAAGAGCGGGTAAGCAGCTTCACTATAATTTTTCATTAATTACTTGTTTGTGCTTGGAATGCGTTGCTTTTGACCTGGATGCCCGTTCGTTTCTGGGGGCTGTATGTAAAATCTCCTAAGAATTGTCGGCTACCTTCTGATCGATTAAACAGAAAATTAGCGGAAACTAATGAGAATATACGGCTATAATTTTAAATGGAACATGTTTTATCCCTACTTGATATTAATTCATGATCTTGGTTGAAATTTACTCTCTTGCTAAGGATGTATACTCACGTGGCCTATGGGGCCTGCAACACTAATGGGATGTTACAATATTCATCCTTGCTTAGGACTTGGTTGTATAATAAAATGCTAACGTATTCAAGTATGCACACAATGTTGCAAAGTGTAACACTGCTTTCCATTAGTTTGATAACACTGTCTGCCATAATCTACAATGAGGGACAAATCAAATCAATAATCAAATGCCAACGTATCTAAGTATGCGCAAAATGTCATAATTATAAAATGTAGCTAACACCCCGTTCTTCATTGGTTTGATAACACTGTCTGCCAGAACTTATAATGCATGAGGAATAAAGCAGCTGTATTTAGTGTGAACTCGAATACAAAGCTGATCCCATTTGGGAAGCTCGTTGCACTTTTATTGCTTAACATCTCTTCCCTGTCTTTTGACATCCAATTACTAAACAGTTTTTACATTATCCTATCCTGTGACTTACAAAAATAAAGTATGCTTCTAGGATAAGTTTACTAATTTGTACGCACCATTCAGATAAGCATTCCTGAAGGGAAAACAATTATATATATATATATATATATATATATATATATCTATATATATATATATATATATATATATATATATATATATATATATATATTATATCAAAATACTTACACGATCAGTATGTTACACATACTGGCTTAGACATCACATCAACTTCCCGGAGTTTTTTTTTCTGACATGAAGACTAACTGGAATGGTGCGTAAGAACTGTCAAACTACTTTTCATATTCGTGTTCTGGTGACAGGAGTTCCGCGTGGGCCCGCAGAAAGACGGTTACCGCCTGTTCATCGCCAACTACTCTGGCAATGCAGGCGATGCACTCTCCTACTTCCACTCTGGACGCCGATTTTCGACGCTTGACCGTGACCAGGTAACGCTATAAAGTATAAACTCTTCTCTGTAGCCGATCAGGCGGGTCAGGCACCACACTCCGAGCTCCCCACTTCCCTTGCCTGAGTTGAACAGCTTCATTGCAACACACCACATACCAGACATTTTACTCTACCTGTGCCTTGAAGGACCCCTCACATTTCAATCAACCGCCAACGCCTATTCCATACAAGCGATCACAATCATAATCCTCTAATGAATGCTAGTAAAAGGATGCCATTTGAAAAGGAATATTCTTTTTTCATATTGATTCCTCCTTTGTAATATCAACACAGTGTTTGTTTCTGCAGGACCTGGCTCGAAACAAAAGCTGTGCCCAGGATAAGGAAGGAGGCTGGTGGTTTCACGCCTGCTACTCGGCGCACCCCAACGGCCGCTTCCCCACCATCCTCACCAGGTGCTCTTTTCTGGGTCATCGGCTGTTGTAAAATAAAACTAGGTCGGAGATATATAAGTTTGAGGAACGCTGGTCCGGGCTGATCAGTGCTCGAGATGTGACCAATACAGAGATGCAGTTCTAGGCGAATCCGATGTTTCAGTACAGAGTTGCAATGGACTGATGTGATCCACGAAAGAAAGCGAGGTTGCTGGTGTTCTGGTTGGATTCAGTAATCAATAGAGCAGGAGAATGTTGATCATGCACGTTTTAGAAGTGGTATTTTCTAAGCACTTCTGATAAGTCTTATAAGTGGAAATTTGAAGGGCCTTGAAATCGTTTTAAGATTAGTCGCTGCGTGCCACCCTCCATCCTAAATGTTCGGTTATTTGGTAATTAGTAGATATTTGTTCTTCATGTTGTCCGCATCCTGGCATAACTATCATTAAACTGATGGACAGCTCTCTTGTCTTGTAGTTTTCCATGATCCTTACAAAATGCAGCCAATAGATTCCATATCACAGGATAGACCAGTAAGGCTTCTTCGGAAAAAAAAAATAATAAAGTAAATAAATAAAGTAATATAATAAAGTAAATAAATTACTGAGCGAGTAATCTCAGGGACCGTGGGAGATGGTCAAGTATAGGCCTTGAACCTATAAGTTCTTGTATCCCCCTGGGGTACTTTGCTTCCTTTCCCATGAAATGCGATAAAAAAAGTCACTATGGCGGGCGACGCGTACGACGTGTACCTTAGAATGCGCTGTTTCATTTAGCTAGTGTGCTACTTAACAGCATATACAGTATTAACAGTGCCATGCCTCACCCCCACAGACTGACTGACGGCAAGGAGATCCGCTGGTGGGCATCCCGGGAACACGTGCTCGTCCTCACCCATTTCGAAATGAAAATCCGTCAGAGGAGAAAAGACCACGACTCTGTGGTGGTGACGCCCGCAAACAAGGACGACCACGAGTCTTCTCTGGCAGAGAGCACCGAGGACATGGCTGACGATTATCTCGTGCAAGGGGACGCTGCGAGAGAATCAGAGGACAAGGTTTTCGATTACTCTGGGCACGAGGGCCGCTCGGACATTCTCCCCTGGGGACTTCAGGCAATAAACTGAAATAATGTACATGGCAAACTTGAGCATGAACATTCGTAGATCCCTGTGCACCGTGTGCGACTGATATAACAGGACGTCTACGGTGCTAATGTTTTGTATGCTTATAAATACCAAGTATTGATTGATTGATAGTTTATTGTTGCAAGTAAAACAACAAAGGAGAAGGGAGGAGCATGCCATCCCAACCCCCAGGCAGTACAGAGTGTGATTATACAACTAAGGATACATGTGTAAGTAGCACCAGGAAACTAAAAAGATACAATGGTAGGGGACAAGTGCTAAAAAAATAAAGGCCTTGATTTAGTCATGGGAGCAAACATAAGGGACTGTACATTTGGACTACAATCTAGGGCCAAATGCAGGATACTCACTAAGCACAGCTGAAAGAACATTATTGTTACCAAGTAAATGCACACGTGGAAAGTGTGCTACTCTACCAGCCCAGAGCAGTGGAGAGGCTGATTCATTGCTGCAAGATTCGTAGTGTACTTTTGTTGCAATAGTATAATAAATAACAATAACACCAACACCAACAACGATAATAATAGTAGTAGTAGTAAAAGTATTAAAAGTAGCAGCAATAATAATAATAATAATAATAATAATAATAATAATAATAATAATAATAATAATAATAATAATAATAATATAAATAATAAGCAATTCTTTACGTAATGTATTTACCAACGTTGTCATCTCAATAAACATATACAATTACAATAAGATCTACGTATCATCAATATAACATGCCAGAGAGAGAGAGAGAGAGAGAGAGAGAGAGAGAGAGAGAGAGAGAGAGAGAGAGAGAGAGAGAGAGAGAGAGAGAAAAATTATAATGCGAGAATGGAATAAACTCCCACCTTCAGTGGTCCAGCTGCATACTGTCCTGCAGTGTGTGTTCAGTGAAGCAAAGCAACACAGTTAGGAAAAGACCAGTGTAGTGTAACAGTGAAGATGCAACAGTAATGCAGTTAGTAACATTACTTTATTGTATGGAAGTCATTGTATAAAATATATGAATTGTATTTTTATCTTCAATAATATTTTGAGTATTTATGTTATCTGATAATTATCTTATTCCTGTTTCTCAAATTGCCTTTTTTGTGTATATGTATGATATTTGTTGCTGTCAACCAGATATTATTACAGCACAAAGTTATGACATCTGGAAATACATTACATTAATGGTTTTAAGAAATATGTTGCTGTAAATGGTGACTCAATAATAATTAAGATCTAGTATACTTGCTTGGTGTTTGCTTCCATGATCAGTAAACCAGAGTAATTGTTTTAAGGAACAAAATCAGTATCGTAATTCATTCTTTGGGAGCTATCGTTTCCTTAACTATTTTATTTGAAAAAGACTGAAGAGTGGATGACTAGCAGCTTGTACTAAGTGAGACAATGCACAGAAAGATGAGGAGGGTCGCCCAAAGCATACGCCCGAAACAGAGGTAGAGGCAGCATTTGATGGTCCAACAAGGAAACAGGCCTGTAATTTTGGCAGATATTTGGTGGGGGGCTAGAGGGCATCATAGGTTCATGAGGTGGGGGGGAGAATGGTGAGTGAAGCAAACATGCACAGGTGGGGGAATTTTTTTTTTAAAGTATGCACTTTCAGGGGAATTTTGAGGCAATATAGTAAACAGTTGGGGGGGGGGGGGTGACAGCCAGGTTTGGTGCCCTGAAGCCATCAGGCTGTGGTGTTGTCAGTGTGTAGATCCCTACAGGGATGGAGGGTGATTCCCATAACACAGTCAGTTGCCGTCTGTCGTCATTGATCATGTTTGGGTTGACTGGATGTGTCCTAAGGTGGGTTTGTGGGAGGGGTCTGGGTCATGCATCCAGCACTTGATGGGCCACTCTCCCAGTCAGGTCCCGATCTCTGGGGCCTGGGGCAGAGGAGATTGATGTGGCGAGGAGGCATTTAGTTTTGTGGTCATGTAAGTCATCCGATGAAGATCCAGGACGTTTTGCCGAGGTGTCGGTGGCGAGGATGGCTGGAGCAGACGCAGGTGAGCGGGGTGGTGGTGCTAATAACCCTCCCTCGGTCTCTTCTCTTCTTTGCGGCATGAAGGTTGCTGGTTGTGCTGGGTTTAGTAACAAAATTAAAATGTTTGTATTGTACTGCAGGAAGTATGAGAGAGAGAGAGAGAGAGAGAGAGAGAGAGAGAGAGAGAGAGAGAGAGAGAGAGAATGTTAAATGTAGTCATGAGTGGGAAGAATGACTCTGAACCGATTTACTGCTGTTCTGAGATGAAGCTTGGATGGTGAAACACGTGCTTGGACTGGATGGGAAATAATATGACCCTCAATAAGAGAAAAGAGTCGATGAGGTCGTGGGGGTTTTCACTAATTGAAGTACATTAAAATTTGATTTATTCGGGGAAACGAAACCTTTAACGAACATTTGAGTCCGGGATTCGAACCCAGGCTCCCGAGGCAAGAGGTGGACACTAGCGTCGAGTCAAAGGGAAGCTCGCTATCCTACTCCCATCCTTCCTCTCTGCTGGCTCCCCTTCCACTCCAGCTCCCCGCCCCAGCTAACACACGCCCCCGTCTCCCCCACCAAGGCAAGTATAGAATATATACTTGCCTTGTCCCCCCACAGCCACCCTGCCGGACAAGCGCGCGCGGCTCAAAGCAATCGGTTTATAAAGTCGAGAGTCCGACGATCTCAGCATTATCCGTAAGCCAAATCCATTTCATAAGTTAACTAAAATGGATCCTAGGGCAGTTTGGCTGTCTTATGCCCTACGATTGCTTTGTAAGTATGGGCCAAAAAGTCAGCTATTGTGATGAGATACGATTCACATGAGCGTTTGGGTCGAAAACCGTACGTGATAGCTATCTTGTTTCCTATTAACCCAAATAGTAGCCCACCCTTCTCCTGTTATATTTATTTTTCCACTAACCTTCCAACTTCGCAGAAAAAAAAATAGGAAAGAGAGTAGTAAAGAAAAGTGTGATAATAGCCATGAAATGTGTGTGCGTGCGTCAATTAAGTGTAGCCTGTGTGTATTATCTGCTCACAATTTTTACATGGAATCGATGTTAGTGAGATGGGGGCGATAAATGGCTGGGTCAGAGTCCTACCCACTAGCTGATAGCTGATCTCTTAATACAACAGACAGACAGACAGAGAGACAGACAGACAGACAGAGAGAGAGAGAGAGAGAGAGAGTATAATAGAAATCAGTGGTTCTACCGTGTGATGAATTTCGGCACTGCTAACTTTATTAATAAGGAAAATGTCGTTTGGAGTCTTTTCCGCTCCTCGGGATTATATTGCACTGGATAATATATACACATCCTGAAGCGATCGAGCATGGGGCGTGAAGAGCTATCAAAACGGAATATAAGGGCGTGGGAGGGAGAGGATCGAAAGAGGGAGATATTGATTAAGAACTACAGACCATGCGGTAAATCTTAAGAAACACCACTCCACCCCCTCCACCACCCCAGCCCCCCCAATCCCCCAAGATATACGAAAATGCATTATAATGATAATTCTTTCACGTGCTAAATTACTACGAATATTGGTTTGGAGTGGTTATTCTTAAGTTTTGCCGAGGAAAGAACTTTAGACCATGCAAACTGAACGGGAATGAGAAATAATATAGTCAGTGTTGAGGATCGATCGAAGGTGAGTGTTAGAAGTGTTCAGTTCTTGTATAGATCGAGAAAGGACGATTAGAATGGAAGGATATATGTGTAGAAGGGAGAGAGAATTAAGAGGGAGGAACTACAGACCATGCAAACTGAATGGGAATGAGAAATAGTATAGTCAGTGTTGAGGATCGAAGGTGAGTGTTGGAAGTGTTAAAAGTTCTTGTATAGATCGAGAATGGACGATTAGAATGGAAGGATATATGGTGTGGAAGGGAGAGAGAATTAAGAGGGAGGAAAGAACTAAACCTAGACCATGCAAACTGAATGGGAATGAGACAAAGTATAGTGAGTGTTGAGGAAGGTGAGTGATGAAAGTGTTAAAAGTTCTTGTATATATCGAGAATTAACGATTACAATGGAATGATGTGTGAGCGCCGGCCGCCGAGAGAAAGGGAGATAATTATAATATAGAACAGACTGAACAGGAATGAGAAGCAATTAAAGTAAGGACTGAGGAAGACGTGTGTTACAAAAATGTTAAAAAAAAGAAGTTAATATGGAGAGAGCGAGAGAGGGGATCGATTTTTTATATATAGATTAGACTGAACGGCAATAAGAAGCAATATATAGAGAGTGCTGGGGAATCAAGGTGAATATGTTATAAAAGTGATAAAATGAAAGTTCTTGTACAAAGCAGAGATGATATATAGGGATCAGGAGAGGGAGAACTTATAGACAATTATGATTATATAGAGAGTGCTGAGGAGTGTGAATAAGTTAAAAAAAAAAAATGAGTGGACAACTTGAATAGAAGAGTGTGGAAAGGATATAAGAAGGAGAGCGAACTACAATAAACCAGACTGAGCAGGAATGAGAGCAAAGGCAGATGACGTAAACGAGTGATGCTGAGGGGGTCTCAAGGGGAGCATGCACGTATCTCGTTTTCTTCTTTCTTCTTCAGGGATAAAGGGAGTGCTGATCGAGTCAAAGGTCGTATATATACTCCCAAACACGATCCTGCCTCTCACATCCACTGGTATTTCCAAAGCCCGAGTGAGGTGTTAATGGAGTTCTCACGAGTGTTTCTTGAAGTTTATGGTACAGAGGAAGGGTCATACTGCCACCCGCCGATCGAAATGCCCCTAAAACTCCTATGAATGATACAAAATGATGAAAATGAGAATGCCATAGTGTATTATAGTAAGGAATAAGATAGAGGAACGCCATTGATAAAAAGAAAGAGGAAAAGATGATTGAGAGGAGGAGATAATATGTATGGAAAAAGATGCCCGGCTGGGTCGTTGAACTACCCCTGAAAATGCCCTAAAACTCCTACGAATGATACAAAATGATGAAAATAAGAGTGCCATATAGTGTATATTATAGTGAGGAATAAGATAGAATAACGTACGCCATTGATAACCAGAAAGAGGATCGCAGGGAGGATCAAGAGGAGGGAAAAGAATTAAGAGGATGCATGAGTCATTGAACTACTCTTGAAAATGCCCCAATTAAAACTCCAGCGAATGATACGAAATGATGAAAAATAGAGTGCCATAATGTATTACAGTGAAGAAAGATAAACTGTGTAGCGACATTGATAACCAGAAAGAGGAAGAGAGGATCAAGAAGAGGAGATAAAAGGAAAAAGAAGCTGCATGGGTCATTGATCAACTACCCCTGAAAATGCCCCAATCAAAACTCCAACGAATGATACGAAATGATGAAAAATAGAGTGCCATAGTGTATTACAGTGAAGAAAGATAAACTATGTAACGTCATTGATAACCAGCAGAAAGAGAAAGTAGGAGAATAAAGGTTAAAAAGGAGATAAGGAAAAAGACTCCCTAGACCCAGACCAAGGCCAAGAAAACAAAGTCAGCCTAGCCAGCCCCTGAAAACACCCCATAAAACACCCACGAAGAAGAAGAAGAAGAAGGAGAAGAAATAAGAGCGAATGGAGGGCTCAGGACTGCCACGAAAGGTATACACTTGTGAAATATGATGAATAGCAAATGGGCAATGGAAGGTGGGAGTGTTATAGAGGGAAATAGTGTGTTGAGTAAGTGGGTGCATCGACCTCTTGTGGGTTGGTAGAATGTGGCTGACCAGGGAAAAAAATGAGGTAGATAAAGCAATGCAAAATGAAGGACTGAACAAAAGGAAGAATGAAATGTAAGGAAATGAAACCCTGGAGCGGTACTAGGAGGAAGGGACCCCAAAGTATGAGGAATGGTATAAGGGAAGCCAGGGAGATCTTTTCCGAGCTAGAGCACAGCGTTTGGATGGGAAAGCAAGGAGCTGCAGGGACTTGTCAGATGTTTGACAAGGGGTGGAGATGAGACTGTCGAGCATGCCATGCTAGAATGTCAGAAGTATAACAGAGAGAGAACGAAAGCTAGGACTCCAGTCCTTCACAAACTTCACTCAAGTGGCTGACATTATTTTTTTCTGATAATATCAACATGCTAGTCAACATTTCTTAGCACCGCTTCTATCACAAATAACCCATTTCTGCGATAATTTTTTTGCCCATTAAAATGTAAAGGGCTCAGTGGAAGCAGAGCCCCTCATAGCAGGTGGGCAGTTGAAGGGGGTCAAAGCCCCCTAATAGGGATTACTTTTAATTTATCAGGTTTAATGGACCGTATTGGCTATAACAGGCAGCGCCACACGTGGCCAGTCAGTGAACTGTCAAAGCAGTACTTTTCATAGAACTCAAGTTATGTACTAGAGTGCATCTGAGGCTGCCTCCAGGATACAAGGCCTTGGTGCTGCCACCACTCCAAGCCAACGACTGCTCACACTTTACTCCTACCCGATTTCCTGACTCTACTATTTAACATGGAGAAAAACTGTAATCGGGTAGGAGTGAAGTGTGTGCAATCATTGGCTCGGGGCGATGGCGGCATCATGGCTGTGTATCCCTGAGACAGCCTCAGACGCACTCTAGTCTATAACTTGAAATCTATGGAAAGGACAGCTTGGAGATGAGTGGCCACATGTGGCTCTGCCTGTATAGCCAATACGGTCCATTAATTTTAATAATTGTAACTCAAGTTGTTGTGCCTAATGGTGGCATGTCTCGGTGGTGACTGGCGAGAACTGGCAACCCGGAGTGAAGCTGGAAGTTTACCTTCAAGAATGGTGCAGCTGTTTATGACTGAGATGAGATGTGAAATGGATGTTTGTTCAACAAACTTTGTTAAGATGTCTGGAAGCGAGTGGATGCTGCTGCTGCTGGGGCTGATTGGAGAGACTAATGGATGGGTGATTGATGCAGAGAAAGAGTTCTTGGAAAGAATGTGTCATGCGAGATGTAGATCTGAAACAAGATTTTTCTATTTCGCAGGAGCTGTTGTTATAATCCTGTCACCTGTGACCAATATCAAGATCCTCCTTATGAGTCTTTAGAGTTAAGGGCTGACAGCCATAGTAACTTGTCAAACTTCTGATGATACTTAGAAAATGTCTTATCCAGAAGACTCATTGAAAGAAAGCGTTGAGATATAGGACAGCTGCATCACAGGAAGGTTAGTGACACTTTAGCACTGTAATGTGTGATGCTACAGTTTCAGTGCTCATGTAAAAAATCTCTTTGTAAAAGTAACTGGTCATTTTGCCCACATGTCATTATGCTCACACTATGGAGTCCTTTTGCCCACATTAAACCACATTCATCATATTTCAGGTATTACAAAAAGCAAACAAAGACACTATCAAGATAATTGTATAATGATGAGGGGGGCAGTTTGAAACTTTTCTGAAATTAGATAAGGTAAATACACTTATGTGTTTTCCATTGGACACAGGTTATAGGGAAGAAGGTGTTTTCATGACCTCCTAATATATGATATATATGTAGGTAATAATATCCTTGTCTTAACATAGGTGCAAGAGGTTGGTCTGCAAAATACCTAGACACATGATGATGGGACACACAAGTACCTGTGTAAAGTGATGGCCCTTCATTTCTACCAGACGGGGATATAGTTCTGATGTTGGAACACCTGGCCAACCCACCACATCCCAATTACAAACAGTGGTAGACTATGTTTTGAGAACATGGGTCTGCAGCTCCACACGGTCACCTTCCAGCTGAAGTATTTTCAGTCAGTCTCTGCATACCAGTAGTGATATTGAAGGATGGCCTAGCAGACTAAACAAATGTGCTGTAGGGAGATGCAACCTCCAGTTTTACCTTCTTGTAAGTCCTGTCCACAATGAAGCCAAATCAACATCTGTATATATATGACTGGTGTAAAAAAAAAAAAAAATGAAAACTCCAGCCAAAAATGTATAAAGAATTGCAAACTGAAATCTTCCCTGTTTGTGATGAGTCTATGATGGCGAGAGGTCTTCATACCAAGTGTTGAAAGCTTATGCTCACCTCAGTGGCCCGGTCACCGGCTGATGAGTTACATATCAATACATGACCATTATAATTCTATGAATTTAATTTTATGAATTCCAACTTCTTAATAAGTTTATTAATTTTATTCTTTGTATAAAATGTAGCTTTAGTATATTAATACGACATGATACTTTGTGTATTAGATAATTTTCAATAATACTGAATTTTATTAGTATTACATATTATATATATATATCACATGTGAGCAAACTGGCTCCTCCAGGCAAATAAAGTCAAAAGAGCTTGTGGGCAAAATGACTATTAAGAAAATATCCCTTCTCTAATTTCACTGAAATAAATCTTTTCATTACTGTAGCATGATTTTTTTTTCTTTTTCTACTATATCCTTTGCGAACCAGCAGATAATATTTTTTACTATATCTTTTGCGAACCAGCAGATAATAATGCATAGGCTTAGGACTCATAAATAGGATGTGAAAGAAGAATTTGAATAAACCTAACCCGAATAATATGATTTGAATAATGCTGTGAACCAAGCATGAAGGAACTGTGATACCAAGAAAGCTGATCAATCAGTGTGGCATCATGTTGAGATATTTTCTGATTTTTTCCTGACATATATATTGGCATGTTTTTGAATTTGTACTTTAATTCCTCAGAAGACCCTGGTACTCAGCATGATGACTAGCCTTCTCCTTCTTTAAATGGTGAGTTATTGTGACAAAGTGAGTTTCCAATGATTATAACTCATGAAAACCAATCAGCAATCTCACTTGACACTGGCATATTATGCCAATTATTTAATCCTGGTGTAACATTATGCACAGTGGTATTTTAGCTTTTAGCATGCTCTCACAAATCTGCTTTCCTACACAATAGTCTTCTTACAAAGCCACTTATTTGGACAGGAGTGGCGAGGGTTGCTGGCAAACGCAGACAAGGCCTTCCAAATCCCCAGAATGAGCCGGCAGAAAAAGGTCATCATGGCTGTGATCTTTTTTGGCTCCTTCATCTATATTATTTTGACTCAGGTAACACTGATCTATCTTACTCTCCAATGGGTTAGTTTGTCAAGCATTCAGTGCTCATCATAAGCTTGGAAATTTCTACTTCAGATGTAGAGCTTTACTGCAGTATAATGTAGGATTTTGAGTGATAACCATGTGCAGTGCATGGGTGACAATTGGATTGTGTTATATTGTTTTTCAGATTTCTATATGTAGTTCATAATACATACTCATATAAGTGCATGGCCAGTTTCATATCATTTTGCTGTATTGCATGGGTGTCATGTATGTTTAAGGGTAACTTTTGGTATATTTTTTATTTTGCTAATAGTGAAGCAATTAAAATGAGATGCTTACCACTTGTTAAAGTTACCATCTGCATCTTTGTTAGGCATTCAGGTTCATCCCCCCAATCCCTAATCTTTGATCGTTTCTGATTTTTTATACATCTCCCCAGACTCTTTGTTCCCTGTGAGGTATGTAGCTTGGCAAGTTCCATTTGAAAAAGTAAAAGTTTACTCTTGAAGTGATGAATGGCCTTTTATGATATTGTGAATACTTTTAGAGCAACTATATATTGTTTTTTGTTTTTTTACTATCCTTATACAAGGGACTTGTCCACTTCATATGTAGTATGCATCTCATGTTGGGGGGGGCACACACTTGGCACTTTTGGACAGAGTAGAGTCAAAGACTTTGCCTCATCAGCCCCCCTCCTCTTGCCAATAGTCTGCTACCTCTGAAAGTTCACTGCAATGTTGCCTCTATCTATCTTCTATCAATATTTTCATAGTATTTGGTCTTCTGAACTGGCTGACTGCATGCTTCCACCCCTCCCGCAGTTCTGCTGCACATGACTTTCTACTCTGGCTCATCTTTCATAACACTGGAGTTTGGTTATAATTCCACTCTGTTGCCAAATGCGGTTTTGTGAAATAAGACTGCAAAGTATGTGATTAAGCTCTAATTTGCAATTAATAATTGATATTATGTTTATGATTTATTGTTACTATTATTATTATTATTATTATTATTATTATTATTATTATTATTATTATTATTATTATTATTATTATTATTATTATTATTATTAATTTCTTTTCCAGGCTGTTCAAATACTTGGAGGGGCACCAGGAGAACCCATTCATCCAGAAATCCGAAAGTTTTGTTCATCTGCTCCAAAAAGAAATGTCAACATTGATGTAAGCTGCTTTCATGTTTAGCTAAAATTGTGGGAATCATATTTGTTTTTATTTACTTTTTAAACAATAAAGGAAGCAGCTCAAGGGCAAAAAACAAATAAACAAAAAGGCCTGCTAAGCACTGCTCCTAAAAGATAAAATAGGATGTATGGCCAGAAGAGAGGTCAGTTTCAGAAGGATTGGTGTCTTGATACTCCCCTCTTGAAAGAGTTCAAGTCATAGGCAGGGGGAAATGCAGATGTAGGAAGGAAGATTCTCAATATTGATTGTAAACCTTTGGAAAGATGAAACTACTTAACTAGGTGCCAAAGCTTGCCTTATATCTCAGTAAGATATTCATTTGAAATCCAATACAGGCTTAAAATTATAAAGTGATGGAGTTAGGCACCATGAAATGATTTGCTTAGCATATATATATATATATATATATATATATATATATATATATATATATATATATATATATATATATATATATATATATATATATATATATATATATATATATATATATATATATGTGTGTGTGTGTATATATTCCCGGGCCAATGTTGCATTATTATGGATTCCTCTCTGTCTGATAGATACTCAGTATTTGAAAGTAAAATTGAAACTACTATTCTTGACAGGCTGAGGACACAGACATGCCAATGATCTATGTGGTAACACCCACGTACCGAAGGCCAGAGATGGTGGCTGAGCTGACTCGCCTTGGCCAGACCCTCTCGATGGTGAAGAGGATACATTGGATTGTTGCTGAGGACAGCCTCACATGCTCATCTCCCATCACTCATCTCTTACATCGATTAGGTTGGTGCATTTAGACTGGCACTGTGTGTTGTATTTCAGGTGAAATACAAGAAACCCCAGTTATTTGACAGTTTAATGTCTTTCCTCTTTGATATTTCAAAATACTTACCCATTTTCATTGTTTCAACATTCATTCCCTCAATTTCACCATGTACTCACCAGCCTATCATCAAAACTAAGTTCAAAAGCATAAAGCTGGTGGTGGCCACACCAAAATAGCAAGATTTTAAGATCCCAAGGTCAATTGTATCAATGATTTCAAACAGAAGGATAAGTACAAGCAGTTAGCCTTTACCACCACGACCTCAAGCACTGTGATGCTTACCAGGACACAAGACTGAAAGGTATTTAAAATTAAAACATTTTAGTTGCGTGTATTGAAGACAAAACACAGCCAGATAGGTTGGTTGTGTAGACTTATTTCATTAAAAATACCAGTAATGATAATATGCACATACATTAATTTTCAAACTGTGTGCCAGATGTGCATCTGCCCACCAGCTGGTACTCTGTAGAGTAGCTGGTCAGATGGATACTTATGCTTCAAATGCACGGTCTCTGCCATACAAATTTTTTTCTCATTATTGTTACAAAAAACCTTAACAACATTCATTCAGTTTAATGAATAAAAGGTCTAAAATATAAATATATTCATATATTGTTTCCATTTTTATTGGTTTTATTCCTCGGTCAAGGAAGGGGTCAAACAAAACCTGACCCCTTTGTTTACATGTATTCTTATTGGAAAAACAGGTTAATTATTTGCTATTTGATCACTTTCTTTGAAATGCAACCCTGTTGAATAGCGGGGGTCACCTGTACTGTATTTTTAATCATCTAGCCATTAAATATCTTGATTGAAATTGAGAAGTAAACATTGTTTTGATATGTGGTAAATCTATGGAGAGACCCATTTTCTTAGTTGTTACTTAGTAGTGTGAGACCTTACATAGGAATGAACAGACTGACTTTGAACTTGGTCCTTATTCATCCTTTCTTTGTTATGACAGTTCACTGTTCAGTAAGTGGTGGTCATTTCCCATTATATTTCATGAAATTTTTATCTGTTTGATAATTTCATCAGAATTTTATTTTGTTGCTCCAATTTTAACCTATGAACTCTCAAACCAGGCTTTCTGTATATTGACATGTTTGTTATGCAAGACATTTAATTTCTTACCAGTATATTTTTTCAGGTCTCTCTTATACCCACATGGCCACCCCAATGCCAGAAGCTTATCGCAGGGAGAAGTATGTTCCTCGTGGGGTGTCCAACAGGCGGGCTGCCCTCCAGTGGGTGCAAGAAAATGGTGAAGACTCAGGGGTCCTGTACTTCTTAGATGATGACAATGCCATTGATATACGACTCTTTAACGAAATGAGATCAACCCAGACTGTCTCCATGTGGCCTGTGGGGCTCATTGGTGAATATACTGTCAGCTCACCAGTTATTAGAAATGTAAGTTTTATTACTTTGATCTACCTAGTAGGACTAGCTAAAAATAGCACCACTATTACAGGAATGGAGTGAAATAGTGAACTTAAAAATATTTTTTGCTTTGTTTTCAAAGGATAAAGGCACTTAGGGAATCATCTCAATATGTTCAAAGTTTAAAATGACTTAAGGAATCCCATTAAAAATGCATGAATAACGTGAATGGATCTTGTTCTACTCCACCAGGGTCAAGTGGTTGGCTTTTATGATGGGTGGCCAGCAGGAAGAAAGTTCCAGGTAGACATGGCAGGGTTTTCAGTGGGAGTTGGGTACCTAAAGAAGCAGGCAAGTATACACACACTATGGCATTTTCACTTGACCATGAAGATGAAGTAGATAATCACTTGTCCAACTAAAATTTTGATATTTATCTCTATACCTTTAGCTTACTATAATCCTTTACAGTGAGTCAGCTACTCATAAATTTAAAGACTGAGAACATATTAAAAGTTATCATTTTTATCTTTTCAGAAAAAAGTCACAATGCCATACATTGCTGGGCATGAGGAAGATGGCTTTCTGAAATCCTTAAATATCAACCTAAAAGATATAGAAGTGAAAGCTAATGGGTGCACCAGCATACTTGTTTGGCACACCCGCACTGCCAAGAATCCCACCCGTACTCTGCGTCTGGCCCACCACCAGTCCACCAACATTAAGCTGCTCACAGACAACATGCGTAAGATGGGGATGATAAAGTAGTCACAAAAAATCTGTACAGTAACTAATCCAGTCATTTTTCTATGAAATATTTCAGGTCTTTCTAGGGATATTATATTTTATGTGTAAAAGTTCTCTAGTTTATGCATAGTAGAATGTTTTTTATGAGATTCTTGAGAAGTACCGTATTTTGTGGCGTATAACGCGCACCATTTTCACTTAAAAAATGCCAGAAAGTTACCCCAGCGTGGTATACACTGAAGGTACAAATTTTGATTGATTTTTTTTTTCGGTCTGCCTTTTTCCCCCTTAATTTTGAACTTTGCATGGGGATTTATGGGTCAGAGCGACTTCTAGGCTGCCACACAGCTCCTTTGTGCCATTCTCAGTGTTTCTGTGACTGTAACAATTGCAGGAGAGTTTTTCATATCTTTCGTGTCTGATTCCACGCCTGAGTGTCCATAGCCAGTGACCTCGAATCTCCTAAGCCGCCTCTTGCTCCCAAAAGAGCTCTCAGTGTGAGTGCAATTGGGAGAGAGCTGAAACTGACTTTCAAACTTCAAAAGTGGTGTTAGTGGTGAAGACAGTGACATCAACAGCATTGAACTCGAACCCCTTGTCTTATGTGCAACCTCAGTTTGGTGGTCATCCTGTAGATCAATCTCATTACGGTGATGGTGGAAGTGATACTCAGGCCCCTGAGGATGCATCTCATCACCCTTCATGGTTATCAAGTTAAGAATATGAGGGTATTTAAAGGGGTTTGTAGCGGGGTCGAGTGTGTGGAAGGGGAGGACGGCTGCCACCCACAACCTATGCAGTTCTGCGAACACAGGTTACTGTGCTTCATCACATCACCACATAAGCACCACATGACGTAGAGACTTAGGGTTTGAGGCAGACTGAAGAGGAAGGATGGATTAAGCAAATGCTCACAAATTTAAAGCTACTGGCTTAGGTAGAGCCATGAAATTGATAATGGAAAGTGACCAGTTATCGGGAGAACGTCAGAACGTAGCCGTATGGGGAGAACCGATTTCATGGTACACCCCCGCCCTTTAAGGGTTAACAGAAATTTTAGGAAACTGTACATCATCAGTCTTGCTTAACCGTACATATTTCTGAGTATTTTAAGCACTGAGTATTTTTTCCAAAATTGTTATCTTAAAGTTTAGGGTGCACGATATACGCTGGAGAGCACTATACGCCGCAAAATATGGTAGACCAAATACATGGTAGTGACTCATTAAAGAGTAAATTTATAAGCAACATGATTATTAAAGTAGCACAGTTTCTCAAAATTAACTTTAAGGAAAGAAAAATATTGCATAATCTTAAAGAGGTGAAAACAGTGCTTTAATATTAATGCCAAAAATGAAGAATCTCAAACTGCATCAACATGGTACAATCTGAAGCAGAAGGTAATTAATAATCACTAGTTACTGTAGTAAACACATTTCTGAGTTGTCTGAGTGATATTGATAGGGCAGTCTATCCTCTCCCCCCTGTCCATGGCTAGCACTCAACCCAATCCCAGCATCATGCAACCAAGGTAGCATGATGCTGAATGACAGTGAGTCGTGTCAAAAGTCTTTGACAGATTGTCTTGGTCCAAGATGTTATGGATTCACTCAACATGAGTATTTGGTGCTGTCAGTATCTGTGCAGAAGGACAAAGATTCAGATCTTCAGGTCACTTGTGTTCCCTTTGTTATGTTATGGCCACGAGACACAGTCACTAAATGGTGACGAAGAGTATATTGATGCATTTGGTAATAAAAACCTAAGCAGAATCATGGGTTATTGCTGGAACGACTGTGTCAAATTGGCAATTACCCTGTGAGACTGAATTGTCTGCATTATCCATGAATGCCAACTCTGGGTGTATTGGTGTACAGCTTGATACCCAGTCAGCTCTGCACTGTGTTGTATCTGTAAAAGACAATCTCGTGTGGAAGAGGCCAAGGGACACCTACATAGTTCATGGCTTGAGCAAGTTGATGGATCCTGCTGTGAGTTACATGGGATGGGAAAGTGTCCTGCATGAAGACTTGCTTGGAAGAACCCCTGAAAAGGGCATCATAGGATGGTGGAGCCAACTCGCCCCCTGGTGTGTGCTCCAATTGATTGGTTGACTAAGTGAGTTATGTGGAATTTCTTCTGTGGCATTTTTGTCTTCCATTGTATCAAATTACCCACTTTGAAAACTAAATATGCAGAAATGACACTGTTAGTAGTAGGAGTCCATTGTATAAATATTTTTGATGTCTTACAGGTATGAATCTCATAATACAGAAGAATATTCAGAAAGAGAATTAATTCTTTGTAGTTGTTGGTGAAAGAGCTTAAGTATGACACCAACAAGACTGAAAAAGGCATGGGTGTTTACTGATCTGTGTGTGTGTGTGTGTGTGTGTGTGTGTGTGTGTAAACTTCTCCTTACGCATGCATCTAGTCTTCCTCAGTCTGTTCTCATATCCTCTTGAGTTTTGTGGTCCTCTTTCTGGCTGCACTGTCAGGTCTCTTCTGTCTATCTCTTCGCCTTTTCCATATTATTTATTATCTTATATATAGCTTTATCAAGTCTCCTTTCCCTCTCTTCTCTTCTAATTTTGGTAGATTCATTTCCTTTGAATTTTCCTCATGCATTAAACATGCCAAAGTTGGAACCATTTTCGTTGCTGATCTTTACATTCTGCCTGATTTACTTATGTGTTTCTTTTCATGAGGTGACCACACAGTTGTTGCATATTCCAGTTTTGGTCTTGTCATTGTTGTTGTTATTTATCTCATTATTTGTGTGTGTGTGTGTGTGTGTGTATTTGTAAATTTCCCTAGATGTGATATACAGGAGGCAAGCTAGAGTCTTGTCCCCAAATCTCATTTTATTTAGTTTAGCATTAAATTCATGAATATTTTTGTCTTGAACTGTCTCCTGCTTAAGGTCATTCCCAATGTTAATACATCTGTAAGGTAGCCTGTGTTTCTTGATATTCCTCAGTCATATTGTCTTTCTCAGTTTTTTACCATGACCTTTTTTTTAATCCAGTGTTCCTTATGAACAAGGTATCCCTCTCATTTTTCCTTCATCACCCTGTACACCAAAATAGGCACACTTAACATCACCATAGCCGATCCATGATTCAGGATGTTTCCTAACTTAAAGGAGGCAATGTTATAATTGTATTTTGTAAAGAATCCTTATAACCAAAAACTAACTAAAATTATGAGTATTCTTTTTTTCTTGAACAGAACATTGAATAAACAACAGAACAATAATATGAAAATACGTATAGCCACCGTTGCCAGATTATCGTACTCAGAGCATAGTATTTACCGGTTTCCGATGCCTAACTATTGCCAAGAAACATCAGGATCTAACTGTTTTAACGATAACTATAAATGAGTTTCGTTATTGGAGCCCAGAAGACAGTTTTGGGGCAGAAAGTCGGGAAACATAACCTTGTTGAGTACGACAATCTGGCAACAGTCTGTGGCCCCAGTCAGCATCATACACCATTTGTGGGTATCAGATACCTTAAATAGCATATTTTTACTGTGCAAAGCAGGTGATGTCACTTATTGTGACTTCGTGAGCTTATATATATATATATATATATATATATATATATATATATATATATATATATATATATATATATATATATATATATATATATATATATATATATATATATATATATATTTGTGTATATTTCATGAAGGCAAAACTTACATTACTAGTTTCATTTTTACTAGTGATACAAATTTGTGATTGTTCATCACAATAGAATTTCACTCAAATAAGTGAATCAGACATCACAGAAATATTACCAGTGTGTGTATGAATGAATACAAAGATAAGCACATACTTTGATTTAACTCTTGGATGTCTCGTGGATCATTAATAAATAAAAACAAAATATCCGGATAGGCTACTCTTTAGCCCAGTTCCACCTATGGCTGCCCAAAAAAGTCCCTCCGCCAAGTTTGTACCCCACATTTGGTGATGTTAGGTGTGCCTATTGGATCAACTCTCTCTCTTTTCCACTCCAAGGTTGGTAGACCCAACATTTTCAATCTCCTCTCATATGTCATGTCTCAGACTTGGCACCATTTTTGTTACTCTTCTCTGAATTCTTTTTTTCCTAATATTTTCTTTCTGTGTGGAGACAACACCACTGCTACATATTCCAATCTTAACTCAATCACCAACAGGAGACAGGACCCTTCTTCACTGAAGCTTGATTGCTTGTTTATGATGGCAGTGTTATTAGTTGAATCATGGGAGCCATTGAAAAGGTGTGTTTTTGCAGTGGTGTCTTAAGTGTGCGTGTATTTATCTAGTATGCACGAAATATACAGAAAATGAGCCACGCTTGTGGGGTCCTGTCTCCATGAATCATTATTCGGTCAAACTTAGCTCTAAATCCATTTAAGTTTTTGGACTAGATGATTGCACCATCTACACCTTTTCACCCTCAAATTAAAAAAAATTGAATTTCAAATTTAAAAAAGTTGAAATTCAAATTAAAAAAAGTTGAAATTCAAATTTAAAAAGTTGAATTTCAAATAAAAAAAGTTGAATTTCAAATTAAAAAAGTTGAATTTCAAATTAAAAAAGATGAAATTCAAATTAAAAAAGTTGAATTTCAAATATAAAAAGTTGAAATTCAACTTTAAAAAGTTGAATTTCAAATTTAAAAAAATTAATTTCAAATTAAAAAAGTTGAATTTCAAATTAAAAAAGCTGAAGTTCAAATAAAAAAAGTTGAGGTTCAATTAATAGATGAAGTGCAAGCCATAGAAAGATATATGTGCATGCCTACATACATAAATGCAGACATCCACAAATATATATATATATATATATATATATATATATATATATATATATATATATATATATATATATATATATATATATATATATATATATATATATATATTCTACATATGTGAAGGTATTCTATGTTTCATTATTTTTACGTTGCTACGTATAGTGTAATAGTGCGCCTCTCTCCCACTGAGCTCTAATATGCATGGAGGGGTTATCTCCCCCGTCAGCGTTTGGCCGCCGGCCACTATATTGAATGACCCGCACTCGGCGCCTCCACCATAGTAATTGAATGGGAACTCTGTAGTTATTTTGTTTTCTTTGTCTCACTCATTCCACATTTGCTCATTCCAAGGACTTGTTCCTGACCCCCTCACTCCACATGCATTCATTCCACTTACACTCATTCCACAAACACTCATTCCACACACACTTATTCCACATGCACTCATTCCACAAACCCTCATTCCACACACACTCATTCCACAAACACTCGTTTCACATGCACTCATTCCACAAACACTCATTCCTCAAAGACTCACTCCACACGCACTCATTCCACAAATATTCACTCCACACGCACTCATTCGACAAGGACTCATTCCACACTCACTTATACCACAAACACTCATTCCACAAGCACTCATTCCTTAAAGACTCATTCGACAAATATTCACTCCCCACGCACTCATTCCACAAACCTTCATTCCACAAATACTTATTCCACACGCACGCATTCCACAAGCACTCATTCCACAAATACTTATTTTACATGCACTCCTTCCACAAACAGTCATTCCAAAAATACTTATTCCACACGCACTCATTCCACAAACCCTCATTCCACAAATACTTATTCCACACGCACTCATTTCACAAGCACCCATTCCACAAATACTTATTCCATGAGCACTCATACCACACATCCCCTCCACACATGCATAAATACATACATACGTACATACATACCGTACACACATACACACACACACACTGCCTGATGGCTCAGTGGTAGAGCTTAGGGTTTCCACCTTAGGGGATGTGAGTTCGATCCATGCCGCTCACGCAGATTTTTTCACACACACACACACACACACACACACACACACACACACATATATATATATATATATATATATATATATAGATATATATATATATATATATATATATATATATATATATATATATATATATATATATATATATATCGACAATACTCAGCTATCACCATCTTCAACACTAAACATCCTTGGTCTATCCTTTACTCAAAATCTCAACTGGAAACTTCACATCTCCTCTCTCGCTAAATCAGCTTCCTCGAGGTTGGGCGTTCTGTATCGTCCCTGCGCAGTTGCTATCCATATACAGGGGCCTTGTCCGCCCTCGTATGGAGTATTCATCTCACGTGTGGGGGGGCTCCACTCACACAGCTCTTCTGGACAGAGTGGAGTCTAAGGCTCTTCATCTCATCAGCTCTCCTCCTCCTACTGATAGTCTTCTACCTTTTAAATTCCGTCGCGATGTTGCCTCTCTTTCTATCTTCTATTGATATTTCCATGCTGACTGCTCTTCTGAACTTGCTAACTGCATGCCTCCCCCCCTCCCGCGGCCCCACTGCACACGACTTTCTACTCATGCTCATCCCTATACTGTCCAAACTCCTTATGCAAGAGTTAACCAGCATCTTCACTCTTTCATCCCTCACGCTGGTGAACTCTGGAACAATCTTCCTTCATCTGTATTTCCTCCTGCCTACGACTTGAACTCTTTCAAGAGAAGGGTATCAGGACACCTCTCCTCCCGAAATTGACCTCTCTTTCGGCCACCTCTTTTGATTCTTTTTAGGAGCAGCGAGTAGCAGGCTTTTTTTAAAATTAGTTTCCTTTTTTTGTGCCCTTGAGCTGCCTCCTTTGTTGTCAAAAAAAATAAAAAAAAAAATATATATATATATATATATATATATATATATATATATATATATATATATATATATATATATATATATATATATATATATATATATATATATATGATAAGTTTGTGGATGTATGAATTTATGTATGTATGTATGCACATATATCTCTTTCTATGACTTGCTCTTCATCTATTAATTTGAACTTCAACTTTTTAAATTTGAACTTCAACTTTTTAAATTTGAAATTCAACTTTTTAAATTTGAATTTCAACTTATTAAATTTGAAATTCAACTTTTTAAATTTGAATTTCAACTTTTTAAATTTGAAATTCAACTTTTTTAATTTGAAATTCAACTTTTTTTAATTTGAATTTAAACTTTTTAAAATTGAAATTCAACTTTAATTTGAAATTCAACTTTTTAAATTTGAAATTCAACTTTTTTAATTTGAATTTCATTTTTTTAAATTTGAAATTCAACTTTTTTAATTTGAGGGTGAAAAGGTGTAGACTATGTATTCCACGCTTCAGTGCATTCATATGGAAAACTATTTCTTTATATTCTTCAAACATCTTGTTTTCAGTTTCATTCTATTTCCTCTTGTTACTCCCCCATTCCATACAGACAGGTCTTTTCTATAAACTCTGTCTACTCCCATCATTGCCCTAAGTACTACAATTATGTCACCTTTCTTTCTTCTAAGGATAGCAGCAAAATTCTTCCAGTCTTTTCTTCTATGATAAATCTGTCAGATTTAGAACCATTTTCATTGGTGCTCATTGTATTCTTTCAATCTCGTTTAGCTACATTTTAATTTTAATGTGGGGATTACACTACTGTTGCATATTTCAACCTGGGGCAGCTCAGAGCTCATCAGCTGTTCATTCATGTAGTAAAATACCACTTGTTTGTCAGCATTCTAAGTCTTTCTGACAATTTTATTACTATGTCTTTTAGGTGATAAATTATCATGAACCAACACTCGTGTCCTTTTACTTTTCTGCTTTTGCAATTTGTTCATTTCCCATCAAATAACTTAGTAACAGTCTCAAAGTACTTCAGCCCATTGCATTTGGTTTTGGATTGACTAATTTTTCACATGCGGCTTCATTTGCAAATCCTGTCTAGATCTTCCAGCAGCATTTTGCATCATACTTCATCTTCTGCTCTCCACATGATTTTTTAATCACCTACAAACTGGCTTGCATAATGTTCCATGCACCATGTTGTTAGTGTAAATTACATGTCATGTGGGACCCCACTTGTTACACCCCTCCACCCTGACCTTCCATCTTCATCTGTCAGTCTTTCTTGAAGTCTCTTGTCCATTCCAAGAGACTCCCCTGTCAGTCCTCCTATATGCTGCAAGTTCCTCATTTGTCATTTATGGAGTACCTTTTGTAAAGCTTTCTTCAGAACTTAGTACACACTCCCGACTACAGTTACTTCTCATTGTTCATGGGAGTAATATACTGCCCCTCCCCCCCAAAAATAAAAATAAAATAAGGTGAATCTGCAAATAAACCAAACCTACCCCTAAAACCTCTATTTTAACCAACAGACCCTCCACAAGACTAGTAAATGGATTCTAAGACAGTATAATGCAGTAATACATAAAAAAATCTCAGTATTGATACCACAAAGAGATTTGTCAGTTGGTACACCTGAAGGCACTGGGGGCAGGGATGAGTATTACCTCACTGTGAGGCTTGTACTGCCTGGCTGCTGGCCTGCCAGGCATTCAAGATAGCTGTCAATACCAGGGCCAGGATTCACAAAATATGTTATAAGATAAATGTTGCAAACCCACAACTTGCAACCTGTACAACCAGTTATCCAACAATAGAGTTTGCATGGGTGTTAAAGGAGAAATGTAGTGGCAGAAAGATAGTGGAGTGCTGGAAACCTTCGTGATGTCATGATATCATCAAACTTGTCAGCAGATCACAGTCTTGTTCTCAAAGTGTGCCAGCCAATCACAAGGCAACTACTGCCTCAAACCCTTTATTAAGAATTTTCTGATAGCAATGCTAAGTGGTGGACAAGGACAAGGAGTTGAGGCACAAATTTTATGTCACAAGAATATGTGTCAAGAGAAAAGCAGAAAACCTTTTATTGTGATACTACACTGATTGATTAACTTTTCTTTCAGTTAATTTAGGTTACTTTGAATTGTTTTACATCCTATTTATGGCTTCTGTAATGTACGTTATTATCTGCTGGTTCACAAAGCAAATAGTATGAAGATACATGTTATAATTGTGAAAAGAAAATATATTTCAGTGGAAACTGAGGATGGGAGTTTTCTTATCCAGTGTTTCAGTACGGCCATTCATATCCACACGTGTTTAGTGTTGCAGAGTTGGTACGGCCCATAGTGTCCAATGTGTGCAACCCTAAATTGAAGAAATTGGAGGCCATGGTGTCATATAGCAATCCACCATAAATGGCCAAGGTCACTCCCGGTGTCCAGCACCATAGGCAGAAACATGAAAAGAAAAAGTTCCTTCAATAAATACTGAAGACAGTTAGTTGTAACACATAGGTAAGTATTTTTATTTTTTAACTTGTGTGCTGCCTATAGCATTGGTAGGCTTTCTTGAGGGGCCTGGTGGGTGGCTCTGGCCATTTATAAAATAGCACTACTACTACTACTGTACTACTAATGGGGAGCCTGGGGAAGTGTCGCTTCATTCACTTGCTGCCTATACTCCCTGCAGTTTTGCTGAGTAAACTCCTGTGCAGCTGTCCTATTCATCCCAAGTTCTTCCTGGCAGGATTGGTCGACTTTCCCCAGCCATGAGGTATGTGGGTGTTCCTTTGGTCTCTTCCACTCAAGGATATCTGGTATTCATGCAGTCTCATTGCCTGACTTTTCCTCATTTGTATCTTCTCCAGGCATTCTTGGACCCCTCCCTGTCTGCTAGTTTCAATTTTTTTTTCATTTACCATGATTTATGACCTAGGTCGGTATTCTCGTCTGCCTGGTATGTTAATTACCCAGACCCAAGCATCTTTGCCTTAAATTTGTTCTTCTGAAGTTGGAATTTCATCCTGTCTCGTTTCTCCTCCAGTCTTTTCTCCCTTGGGCTATTTAACCCAAGAAAGGTAACCCTGTTTTGCGGTGGCTCTGAAGGTAACCCTGGGTCCAACTGGACCCCCTCTATAAATCACCAAAAATAACATATAAATACCTGTTTTCTGTCAAGTTAATGCTATTCAATATTAAGAATATGATGTTAGGAATAGACTGAAACTATGTTTGAAGCAAAAATGTACTTTATTATAGTTATAAAATAATTACGAAAAAAAATATTTGCGAAAATTTACTACAAAAAAAGATAGTTTGGCAAAAAAATTATATAAAAATAATTAAGTCTACAAACCACCCGACAACACATCCACAAGCCACAATCAGAGGTGTGTTCTGCAAAAATGAAAATGTGCAATTGCAAAATAAACAAAATATATACAAATATATTATATAAATGGGTTAATCTAGCTAACAACTGCTTCTAATATACCGAAAAAATAGCATGGGTACTGCATAGGATACTTCTTTTGCTTCACATTTGCGAAGGTTTTAGTTCCCGGTCGTACCAATTTACTGCGTAAACGGCTGGAGCTGGTGGCTGAAGGTCAAAGCACAGGCATATGGTGTTCTTCACAGCAGAAAAGGGTCGAAAGCATCACCAGTATCTTGTTGTTGGGGGTGGGGAGGCTGAGTTGGGGTGGTGGCATGGGGCCTCCAACTCCAACTCGGCATCCGACGTTATCCCTGCCTTCTCCAGCTCACGGTGGAACCAGGGCCCATACTTACAAAGCTAACACTTCGTCTCAGGTTTGTCTTAAGAGCCCAAACCGGCCCTGTGGAGTCCTATATCCTAGGTGTTAATCTGAGACGCGGCGCGAGTAACTAAAGTTGGTCCCAGGCAATCATAAGTCCTGGGTCTTCGTCTGAGGCAGCGACCTTCAAATGTAAACATTGCCGGGTGTTGCCAGACAGCCAGCGTGCCTCATCAAATCGTTTTACATTCACACGCTCACTATAGTCTTACAAAACCTTATTATGGATATGATGTACTTCTACTCAATGCTTTCACCATTTTAAGGAATCTTACCCATTAATTTTCATATGAGATAACTGATCACGCCGTTGTTGGCAACTTTACTTTCCCCACTACCCGTGTGCACCCAGCTAGGGTGCAACACTCACCTCTGAGACGAGACATAAGTCAAACGCCATACTTCTTTATAAGTATGGGCCCAGGAGGAGTTCATTAGGCTACTCAGCTCACCATCGCTATAACATCTAGCTCGTGATATGCTTGCACTGAAGAATCTCTTAAGCAAAAAGAGAGAAAAGAACCTAAATAGTATCATACGGCATTTACCACAACAAAAAAATGTCCGCCAACCTTCTACCAACAGTACAATGGACCCCAATATATCACCACACTTTTCTTACAACGCGTGAGAAATATTTCCACATCTTCGTTTCCACGTAACCTATCTGCAACATCAAAGGTAACCCCGGGTCCACGTGGACCCCACATTGCAATAATAAAGATAAATATGCGAGTTTCATCAATGACCTACCTGTTACCACAAAGCCTGTTGTCGAAATAGTGCTGGGACAGCTTTGTTTATATATCCTCTGGGCATTATGGAATTAAAGGGCTGAGGCGGGGTATTTAAACCGGATGACTGAGGGTCCGCGCGGACCCACGGTTACTCTTCTAGGGTTAATTTATTTTTTTATTATATTGATTCGTGTACAGCACTGCATGAGGTACAGACCTACTGTCACCTACATGTCTGCCCTGCTCAAGAACACAGTAGGCACAACAGGCATTGAAAAGTCAGTCATTTATAGTGATTTGCTGAATAAAAATTACTATCTTCATAATAAATAAAGCATCATATTTTGTCCAGATATAATCAGTCAGTGTCTCGAAATAGGCTGCCCTCTCGTCAATAATCCTCAGTCTCCTTCATATCGAATTACAGCCACCATGCTTGAGATCACGGTATCTGTCAAGGAGTACTTTGGTATCTATAGAGGAGGTCACCAGGCTCTGACCAATCACAGGGCGTCATGAGTTCAGGCGTCCAATGGCGATCGAGGCTCCACGACACCGATTCGTTCATTGTTTCAGAGCTTCACTTTCCGCGGCGTTGCGAAAAATACCTTCTCGCAGAAATAAGTCGCTCTAATGTCCACGCATGCGCACCGGGGGAAAAACATGATAATTTGCCTGGTTTTGTTCTAGTTTGTGATTTTTTGTGATGGTTACTATAATGATCGCAGGAAAAACAACACACCAGACCAACAGACCAAACAAGTAAGAACTGAGTGAACATCAGCGTAGGGTAGCTATAATTCTCTCCAAAGTCTGTCATATACGTTTGTTATTAAGCCTTCTTATGATTAAAAGCGTTGCTATGATGTTTGTGCCGTGAATTGGAGCCGAAACAGGACAAGTAAACGACAGAGGTAAGTGATATATAAGAAAAAGTAAGCAAGTTGAACCTCTCCCTGTGAGCTATTTTGCGGCTGCGAGATGATTCCTACAATGGCATGGCGGGAGAAGAGGACGTACAAGACAGCATGACTCTCACGGTCTCCCTCTATGGTAAAACATTAATGTGCTGTTTTCTTTTAAGTTCTAATCAAAAGTCACGTGTCTAAAGCATGAGAAAGCCCTGAAATATGTGCGGAAAGAGACGCCGCCATGGTTGTGTTGGCGTGTGTTCATGAGCCTCTTGTTCAAGGTTATTTTGGGGGTAATTTATGCATATATTAACCCATTATTCCTATATACTCGCGTAACTTGGCATGGCTTTGTTGTATAGACTGTCTCATTAGTAAGGAAGCATATATGATTTTTTTGAGTCAAGACCTATAATAACTTTGGAGTTTTGTTCAAACACTTGATAGCCAGCACCTTATGCTATAAACCAACGAAGAATGACCTCATTTTGTTGTATAGAATGTCTCATAATGAAGGAACCGTATATGAATTTTCTGAGTCTAGACCTATAGTAACTTTTTGGGTTTTGTTAGGTTAGGTTAGGTTAAGTTCAGGGAATCTTTAAACATTAGCACCTTCTGGTATAAATCAACAAAGAATGACCTCATTTTGTTGTGTAGAAAGTTTCATTAGTAAGGAAGCATATATGAATTTTCTGAGTCAAGACCTATAGTAACTTTGGGGTTTTGTTAGGTTAGGTTAGGTTAAGTTTAGGGTATCTTCAGACACATCATGATAGCCAGCACCTTATGGTATAAATCAACAAAGAATGACTTCACTTTGTTGTGTAGAAATTTATGTCTCATTAGTAAGGAAGCATATATGAATTTTCTGAGTTAAGACCTATAGTAACTGTTTGGGGTTTGCTTAGGTTAGGATAAGTTTAGGGTATCTTCAAACACTTGATAGCCAGCACCTTATGGTATAAATCAACAAAGAATGACTTCACTTTGTTGTGTAGAAAGTCTCATTAGTAAGGAAGCATATATGAATTTTCTGAGTTACGACCTATAGTAACTAGGTTTGGGGTTTTGTTAGGTTAGGTTAGGTTAAGTTTAGGGTATCTTCAAACACTTGATAGCCAGCACCTTATGGTATGACTCAACAAAGAATGACCTTCCTTTGTTGTGTAGAAAGTCTCATTAGTAAAGAAGCATACATATGAATTTTCTGAGTCAAGACCCATGGTAACTTCTTGGGGTTTTGTTAGGTTAGGTTAGGTTTACCGGAGGAGGCATTAACCTCAATTGGCATCACTTAAACAATCCTGCCTGTGCCACCAACAGGCAAAGGGACATTTACTAGCAGCCCCTTAAAACTGAAGTCTAAAGAGACAACAATAACCTCAGCTTAAAAAAAAAATAAGCCCAAATGAAATTTTCTCAATTCTCAAAGTTCCTGAAAATTCCCAAAAATTCCCATGGAAAATTTCCCAGTTCAGAATTCTCAGGAA
>NC_066539.1:10216240-10303740 GCF_024679095.1 Eriocheir sinensis
AACTGAATTTTCAAGGTAAACTGCACTCTGACACAACTGAATTTCCAAGTGAGTTTAAGGAACTGACAAGAGTGATATTGATCAAGCTTTTAGACTGAAAAAGCAGTTACGACCAATAGCAATGGATACAAGTTAAACCCCTGCAAAAAATTGGTTTAGAAATTGTGTAGTGATTGAATAGAACAAAATCAGCAACAGTGTTAGTATTACACATACGGTTTAAAGTTTTTAATAGAGTTTTGATACATTATAAATAATTTTAGTATCCATTGTGTGTGCTGACTCATATATATATATATATATATATATATATATATATATATATATATATATATATATATATATATATATATATATATATATATATATATATATATAAAACTCCATATATCCTTATGTGTATTCTTGTGTCTTGGACTGTTGTTATTGCTATGGAGTCTAGGGTGAAGGTGTTGATGGGTTAACAGTAACATTATTTAGTCAACAAGTTTTCACTGTTTTGGAGCATTCCCTGTACAGCATGGGCAGCCTTATTACAGAGGTATAAAATGAACTGGGGGAACTATTTATAGGTGCTGTTTGATCGTCTGTTTGGGTCATTGACAAAGTTTAAGGCAAATTCGTACCATACTTGCAGGATGTGCACCCTTCCTCACTGCTAGGTATGTGAAGCAATATATATATATATATATATATATATATATATATATATATATATATATATATATATATATATATATATATATATATATATATATATATATATATATATATATATATATATATATATATATATATATATATATATATATATATATATATATATATATATATATATATATATATATATATATATATATATATATATATATATATATATATATATATATATATATATATATATATATATATATATATATAATATATATATATATATATATATATATATATATATATATATATATATATATATATATATATATATATATATATATATATATATATATATATATATATATATATATATATATATATATATATATATATATATATATATATATATATATATATATATATATATATATATATATATATATATATATATATATATATATATATATATATATATATATATATATATATATATATATATATATATATATATATATATATATATATATATATATATATATATATATATATATATATATATATATATATATATATATATATATATATATATATAGTGTCTGCAGATTCTCAAGCTCAATGGTAAATACAGTAACCTTTGGCAAGCTTTGCACCACAAGATCAGTATTCCTGAATATTAAGAAAGTTATGGATATTCTAACAAAATATTATTAGAAAGTCCACTAATTTTAGAGATTACATTATGATGCTTTCATTAGTCTTTAAGGGCAGAGGGGAGGGTTTGGCAATGTCTGTGACAACCACAATATACTTAATCTGCATTTTGGATGGCCTTCAGATCACCACTCTGAGGCTATGCAACAGTCAAATTGTGTTCAGTATTTAGTTAAATACGTTACTTTATAGAAACTAATGTGCACATTTGCCAACTACGTACTTTTTGTCCAAATGAACACATTATTTCATTTAGATTAATTGAAAACGTGTGTCAAAACAAATATTTTTTTTTCAAATATAAATTAATTCTAACACATGATTACTTGAGTATTGAATAAATCAAAACTATAAAAAAAGCTAATAGATACCAGTTGTTTATACATAGGCCAGACATAAAATTAATAGGTAAGTGTCTTACAAATACTAATCATAAGGTTATATTTCATACAGAATGCATAAACTATTAATAAGAATAAGGTGGAATACAAAGATCCCAAGTAGCTGCTCAAAGCATACCCATGTCCAGAAATATTTCCTTCATACAAAAGAATTAGCAGATAAAAAGCATCGGTTAAATGCTTAAACAAAGGAGTACCGGCATCCTTGGGTCATGCCAATTCAATTTTCTTGCTGCCTCTTTTATCAGGAGGTATACTAATATTTGTGACTTCCTTTTTCATTAGGAAGTACATTAATATTTGCGACTTGCTTTTCACATAATTAGCTGTAAAGTTATATCTAGAAAGAGAGGTAGACAGATAGATACGGAGGATGAGATGTGTGCTACTTAAACTGATGTATAGTAATGTTGAAAATAGACAAATAGAAGTTATATTGATTGTGAACTTTTCTTTACTGAGACTGCCATTAACCATTGACAGATTTAGCTTTATAGGGAATAGATTGAAAATTTGCTTGAAGACATAATAGTAAATTGTTAAATATGTATGTGAAAAGAGTGCCACATCATTGCTAACTGGGCTAATTTAGACTCATCTAAAATTCCTTTAAAAGCCTTTCTCAAGAGAAAAGAAATAACTGGAAAGACTGAATAGGTCAGTTAGCCAGAAATATTATAATGCCATGACACTCTCCTGTTCCATCTTTGGAGAAATCATGCTACCTTATTTAGAAGAATCCTCCTCCTCCAAATTTACCAGTTATTCCTCCAATTCCTTTACTGAGGCCACCAAATACATTTCCAACTTTTCCAGCCATATTTCCTGCTACGTTTGACACCTGAAATTAGAAAAAAATATATATAATAATGAAACACACAACAATCAAGTAGGAGTACATATGACTGGCTAAGCATATTCAGAGTTATGAACTGTTATCTACAAAACAGTACACTATAATAATCAATCATTTAAATTTGGCCTGAAGGCTCAGATCACAGTCTATATTATATTAGCTTATAGAAACTTAAGGGAAGACTTTTTTCATCAATGTTAAGTTGAGTCTTTGTATGCCATTGCAGGTCATAAGACATGACTAATAAGGACATAATTCCTGTGATAAAGGAAGAACATTGAAACTGGACCCCCTTCAGTTGTTTTGGCAAACATATGTATTAAAAGTGATTACATGGTCTTTACTGATTTCCTCACCCATCCCCTATGAGAAACACAAATATTGAAGGCAAAAAAGTAAACTATAGTCCTTTAGTAAAGGCAAATTTTTTTTATTTTAATGATAGAATGTCACCTCCACTTATACATCAATATATGATTAAGAGGGGAACTGACCTTAGCCACATAGTTTGCAGGGTCATCAAGTGACTGACTGAGCTGAGCTGTCACTTTTGGTTTCTTGTCCATATCATCTTCAATTCCAGTTTCTGGATACTCCCTGTGGAACATAATTGATAAATAGAAAGAGAAAAAATGTGCCACGCACCTTTTGAAGTACTGTTCCCACACAAAAAGTAAGACAGTGGAAAATTGAAAGTCAGCTATCTGCCAAAGATGTCTTGACACGTGTGATGCTTTCTAAGGACAAATTCTCACTATCCACACTAAACTTCATGCACATGACACACATACAGCATTTTCTAAAAAGTTTCAAAGCTTGTTATGCAGATTTTGGTCTAACGCCTTATCTTCGAGTCCCAGTCTGGGGAAGGGATCAGAAATATTTCCAGATCAGATCCCACTTAAAGCAATGAATGAGAGGTATCATGATGGTTCTTCCAACTTTTCTTTATTAACTTTTACAACATTTCTAGTCAGTGCTCTAATATACATTTTGTAGAACACCAATTCTCTTCTCTAAGCCTCACTTCTTTTTAACTAAAAGACAGGTTTTGTGCCTGCTGACAATAAACTCTAATATGTGCCTTCCTTCTTTCTCTATTGTAAATTTTAGTCAAAGGTGGTTGCTGGATATATGTATGCAATGATTATACTTGTTTTCAGGCCCACAACCTCAATATTTTATAAAATTTCACCATCTGAACAAGACTCCACTCCATTATTAAATGTGTTTGTGCTGTGTATCACCTAACTCAAATGATTACAGAAAATTCTTTTGACTATCTGAATTTCAAAGTGAAGCACATCCTGACCTATTCTTCTTTTGCTGAAATATCCACTAATTCACCACCACCACCAGCTTTGGCTTTCATTCTCCTTCACTGACCTACCTGGTAAACCTACAGTTTTGCTCTCCTCTATGATCTAGAGCAGACGGTTCAGCACCCTTCACATATTCTGACTGCCTTGGAGGTAAGCCCAACACTCATGACCTCTTCCTAACCTCTAACCCCAGTCTTCTGTTACCTCACCCTACTTCCATCCTTGAGTAATAATCTACAATATCCACTCCACAACTACATCTCCATATTTCAGCATTGCTGCTGTTGTTTCATCAATGCCAAGGGCCTTTTCTACTTTTAACTTCTTTATTTTATTCCAAAAGCTTCCCAAATACTTCCCTCAATCCTCCCACAATCTTTTCATCTCAGTCATGGCTTTCTTTACCCCATCATTTACTAGAGCATATGCACGCATCCATCTAAATGATACCTATGTTACCCATCATCCTCACTATTTAGCAATCCATACCTTCCATGTCCATCCGCTCCTAATCAGACTTGTGGGAAGACTAATGTTTCAAACCCTTCCTTCCCTCTTCCCTTTTTCTTTCCTGCCCATATCGCTTCCTATGCCTTCTCACAGTCCGTATCAATCATCACTTCTGTACTCCCATACACCGCCACCCTTTCTTCTATCTTTTTCTACCTTATTCCATTAATTTATTCTATGTAGTCATACTGATGCATGGAACCTTAAATATCTCCTATGTCTTTTTCCTCCTTCTCTTCCCTAGATGAAATGGAGACACCTCTCTGCTCAATGCCAATTTCTGTCCACACTTTTAAGGGCCTCTGAGAGTTGGCAGGGCTCACACATTGCTCACACCATGATGGACAACCTAAACTGATCACTTTTTTGGGATTTTTCTCTGTCATCTTTTTAAAGGACCAGCATGTTATTTTTCTATTTTGTTTTGCCTTTGGTCTGCCTCTCATCCTGTGAGAAAAACCTCACTTCCTTTTGATTCAAGCAAGATGGATGGATAAACACTAGAAGGTAAGCTGTCCCCAAGGTTATCAATGACGGGGATGGTAAAAAATAAGCCACTAGTTAACTCTTGCATTAGTGACACAGAATAGGGATAATTATTAGTATAAAATGTAAACTTAACTATTAGGGTCACAGGAGATGAGCTGTAATGATAGCAGTTTCAGACGACTATATAATAACCATGAAAATAGTAGACACAGTAAATATGGGATTAACATTGCAGAGAGAGGTATAAGCTACAAAAGGAGAATAAGTAACAGGATTATTTGTGACTGTACCATAGTTATAAGTGCTGTGAGTGGAGCCTCCTCACAAAAAAGGTAGTTATAAAAGGGAACACATATAGACAGTTGGACAAAAAAGATAATTAATAAAGTTTTGCTGATTTAGCAGGGTTATTGCACTCAGACATACAATTATTCAGACACCAGCAATAATAATGAATCAGTTTTTATGATTATAAAACCAAAATATAGCTGCTATATTTTCTCATTTTCACTTTTAATTTCACAATATAAATAAAAGCTTAGTTTTCCGTTGCACACTTTCCATTCAGTAACGTATGTCTACAGTATCAACTTCAGCATAGTATCCTGTCTTTGCCTGCGAGTTTCAAGTTGTGACTCTCAAGGCAACACTGAAGCCAACACAAGTTAAAAAGGATTAGTTTTTACTTCAGAAGTAAGCACTTTAAAACACCTGTGTCTGTATGAGTAGCATGCTCCTCATCACCTTTGCTTTTTATTTGTTTTGCAATTTTTACATTAATTAAATAATAATATTACGCACTTATAATTTTCCCTTGTCTTAGATGAATGTTTGAGAATGTGGCTGTGGAAACTGTATTAATTTGAAAAATGTTGATGTTGAATAACAGGCAGCTACAATGTCTTGGTCACTTGACTGGCAACTATCCTTGGGAGAGGAAGCCTGCCCCAACATAGAAAGAAAGATACAGTTGACCTCTGCTTTTGGCAGGTGAGGTGTATCCCCCCACACACACACATACACATGCCCGTGTAAGTAAGGCGACTCTGTAAATAGATCGAACCTACTCCCAAAACCTTTATTATATTCCCATTACCTACAGACCCTTTACCAGACCTGAAAATACATTTTAAGGCACTGGTATATAGAAATAGCATTTCCTTCTAATTTTGATGAAACTAATTATTGTCTATGTGTATCGGAGGCATTAATACACTTTAATTTTTGATGAATGCCTCTGACATGTCTCTAACATTATTGAAGCTTGAATAAGATAATGTGCTTTGCACATGAGGTGTGTGTGTTCGCCATGGTCTAACCATGCAATAGACTTGCAATTACTGACCAGTACCCTCCCAAAATGAGCTTTAAGAGCTCTGATGATGGAGTTCTGGGTATGGCTAAAACTTTACAGCCACACACACCCAAGAGGCAGGAAACAACCCCCCAACTGACTCTCAGTACCCATTCATTGCTGGGTGGACAGGGGGCATGGATTAAAAGAGACTGCCCATCCATCGCCACATCACATGGGAATCGAACCCAGGACCTCTTGGTCGTGAGGCGTGCCCACCAACCACTGCAGTATGTTAGTGCCATAAGACTCACTAATGATCTTGAGGGGGTCACCCATATCAGTCTCCTTTTTGTTTTTGAATTCTGTTCCACTTTTTCATTTGGAAAGCAGTATTTATGCACTTTTTCCTTCATTTTTTCTTTTGTGCTTGATTGCTTTCTCTGGTGTATAAAAAAGTAAAACTAAGTAATTTAGTAGTATAGTAAAACTAAAGTCCAGTAAATTTCAGTTATTGTCATTATGAAATAAAGAAAAGAGGCACGTTGTTACAACACAATTACCTCATATGCTTTGGCTCTGACAAATGTTTCAGATGCAGCACATACATATCACCACCAAATTAGTTGGCATTATTCATAAGGTATGTTGCTCTCAGGGCTTATTAATATCTCAGCGGTCCAACCGTGAACGTTGCTGAATCTGCCTAGGTAATGTGCTTAATATCAATACCAGATGCTGTACATATAATGCACCCTTAAAACAAGAGAAGTAATGTAATATGTGAGACCATAGTGAGATAGATATCTAAGTGAAACAAAGGAAAGAGGTGGTGGCAACAATTACTGCTTGTAAAACCCACAGAATGCTCTGGGTTGATGTCTTATCATTCCCTAAATTATACAATTAAGGATATACATTTGCATATCATTTACATAGCATTTACAGGGCATTAGATATTATAAGTAATCTAGAGGTGATTTAAAGTAAATAGAACAGTGTATGTAGATTAAATGCAAATACTACACCAATTTTTATAAGAGACTTGAACATCTGCAGATTTTAGCATCCATAGGGGGTTCTAAAACCAACACTGCAGATAACATGAGGTGACTGTATTCTTTCACATCTCATGTAATAGTCACCGGAAAACCTGAGTGGCCTGAATGTGTACATTGCCACCTGTGTTGTCCACCTTTTATTGGTGGTTTATCCAGCCTTAATTCCTCCATTTCATTGTAACATCCTTCGTTCCTTCTGTCTCACCCTTCTTATAACTATAATTCATCAGTGTGAGGGGCGGGAGTGGTTTTAGTTAATATCTGCTCATCAGCTTGAAGAAACGCTGAACATTTCTCCTCCCTTCCCTTCCTTGTCATTGAGATTCATTAACAGGAGAGGGCAAGAGCCATGGGGAGGCATCCAGCTAAGGAACTCATAACACAGTAAAGTACTTCACTGGGAGGCTGGGAGAGGACTAGAAAATAAATGTAGTACCATCTAACTCTCCATACATGTATACTATTATTCAAACGTCCGGCACATCCGGTAATCCGGCACGAGATTGGTTCCCTGCAAACTAGACTAGGAAGCTTACTATGTATGTATATGCATAGCTATCTATCTATCTATCTATCTATATCTATATATCTATATCTATATCTATATCTATATCTATATCTATATCTATATATATATATATATATATATATATATATATATATATATATATATATATATATATATATATATATAAAATCCTGGATCCTCGATTTCCTGAACCTCAGTTTTCCAGATATTGGATTTCCTGGACAAAATCCAGGGTTCGGCATTTGCTGGACATATTCCTGGTCAAGTCTGGGAATTGAAATAGAAGTCTAGGCCAAGAATCTGCAGTCTGGCATGTGCCCAGCAGTTGCTGGACATGTGCCTGGCCAAGCCAGGGCATCAAAACAAATCCAGCCCACACCCGCTAGGTGGCTGTGTGCTGAACATTTTTGTCTTGTGCTGTTAATGGACACTGTGACTTTACATTTAGAAGTAAATGCAGTATTTACTAAAATCAAGTACACAAATAATTTGCTTTAGTGTCATATTCTTGGCCATCCAGAGAGTTAAAAAGAAAATGGTGAATGGTGCATTGCTGTCACCAACACTGTGTCTGTTTATGTGTATCCACTGAGCAGCTACTTGCAGTTATGATCCATTTAGTATTATCCTTTTGACATTTTCATTACCTGATTTTTTATAGAAACATTAATTAATAAATAATTCACAATATTAAGATATGCTTAAGCACCATAAGTCATAAAAGAGAATGGTGGAGACTTCATGACCACTGCTGATGGTGTGTCCTTTGTTGACATAATAATTCAAGTTTTCAAATCTCTTGTTTCAGTTCATCTTTCTCAAATGTGCTGCTTAAATGTGCTGGATAAAGTGTGGTAAAGTCCTGGACAGATACTGAATATTGGTGATTACCAGACTGAATATATCAGGTGTCCAGGAATGGGCCATGACTTCACATTTGTGATTCCCAGATATGTACTCCCCTTCCCTATTAGTCCAGGAAATCAAGGGTCAAATGTATATATTTCTGACTCATAAGCACATTATACAGATAAACTCTTAGATCAAAGCCATTCACCATGCTTGAAGGCCTTAATTGTAAACTTAAAAGCCATTAGCCATAATTTAGTATTTTGCTAAATAAGCCTTTAATAAATGATACAAAAATGTATGTAACAAAGTAAACTGATAATGAAAGCAAAACAAACCTAACCTGACCATCTAGGCAATACTCCAAGGCTCAGCCAGTGCAGGTAAATTACTAAAAAGACAAATTACAACAGTAAACTACATGCCTACCAATTTCCCTGTTAGGTACATGATGAATTGTTCAAGCTTTCATCGAAACCAAATTTTTAGATAAAGGTGATTAGATCTCTCTCTCTCTCTCTCTCTCTCTCTCTCTCTCTCTCTCTCTCTCTCTCTCTCTGTGTGTGTGTTTAGCATAATAATGACCTAATTAATTATATTTCATGTCTGGATTTATGGTGAGGGTTGTAAAATTGTTAGAGAAGACAAGCATAATAAATAATGATGCATCATTCAGTCTACACTCATCTACATCATTAATGGAAAGTGCAATCATGCGAGGAGGCTGCTGCCAGATATAAATTACTTACTCTCCTTCAGCCCCCTCAGGAAGACTGGGTTAGTGAAAGGGAAAAAAAAAGGGTCAGTAAGATAAAGAATAATGCAGATACTAAAGAGAGTCAATATATTGCAATAAGGTAAGGGGGATGTGTCCTCTTACGTGTGATATAGAGGGAGGCAAGCCGGGTATACACTACTGTTGTTCAACTTGAGCATGTCTTTCGTGATTTAAGAATTTTTTAATAAATTATATACATCTGGAAAATTAGGCAAGAGCCATTTATGATAAGGTACCAATATCTACTAAAGGAAGTGCCAGGAATAAATTACATACATCTGCTTTCCTAAACTGACCATCATAATACTTATAAACCTTTTGAGATAAAATATTCAAATGCTGCACCATCTTCAATACCAACATGCAGTAACAAAAGTCAGCGCTATTCACCCTTGCATGATACTCAAAATAATAATGATAGGTTTGGGGTATTAAATTAATCAGAGGTGATCAATGATGGCAGAATAGAATTAAAGGTGAAAAGTTACAATAAATTTTGAACAGCTTGAATTTTGAGAACTCCAGAAAATATATTTACAACTGTGTTTCACTTAGATGTACCTTCTTAAATAGATGGCTGATTTAGAATGCACACAGTAACAAGAATAGAAAGACTGTCTTTACTTTCATATAGAACTGACATTAAAGAATTTTCACTTGTTATTTTATTATCAATATTATATACACAATTTTCCAGTTTTTACAATAGTAATCTGCCTGATAAAGGAATTTAGCTAAAGAGAAAACACGTTGAGGTTGTTGCAAAAAACTATTATTATCACATATTTCTAGTCAGTAATATCTCAGGATTAAAGTAGATTTTTTCAAGAGCTAATGAGTCAAGCCTTTTGATCAATTTATTTGTAATACTCCCACAATATGTATGTAATTGATGGTGCAGAATGCAAAGTTACAATGAATTGAAGAACCAAAAGAAAAAAAGATGTAGTTCACCAATGCAGTTTTCATCACTACGGATTTCACCTCTTATTTTACTTCCAGAAATACCAAACTTTAAAACCTACCATGGAAATTGAGTCACAACACCTTTTTTGACGGGTAGGCAGCTGCTTCGTATTGATATGCCCAGACACCTTGCTTCTGCATATCAGATCCTCTGTGAGGCCCAAGCGCCTTTGTGGAATTCTTGTTACTTTGTTGAATGATGGCAGGTTAGAATAGGCACCCATTTTTTATAGTAATGTTTAGATTCTCAAATACTGGTGATTTCATAGAAAGTGTCTGAGCACATCGGTAATAACATTTGTTTGCTGCCATGTTGTTGATAATGCTTTTGTTGCTGCAGTGTTGATGTAATTGTTGCCACCATGTTGTTGTCACCATCCTGTTGATGGCGTTATCACTGCCATGTTGTTGATGACGTACGTAGCTGTTGTCACCATGTTGTTGATGTTGTTGTTGCCTCCATGTTGTTATTGACAAGAGTACAGTGGATTCCCACTATTCCTCACAATGATACTAACTATTTCACTCATTTGTCAGCCATATTATGTAAAAGTAAGCAAAAAAATTCCCTGCTCTTTCATCATCGTCATATACAAAATCAAAGAGAGATTGCCTGGTAGCAAGGGCTGCCCACTGGGGCTCAAGCTTCCTGGCCTTGTGCCTGGACCTGTTCCCCAGGTAGCATAGTGACCCCACCGTGGCTGATACCCAACTACAGAACTAAACAATAATTCAGTTTTATCATTACAAAGGATGTAAATAATAATTAGTAGTAAAAAAATACAAAGCATTTTGTTGACATCGGCAGCATCATGAATGTCCTTGATTTTGGTTGAGAATCCCCCTTCGTCTTCATGAAAAATGCACCACTGGAGGAAAAGAAGGTGCAAATATTGCCGTACATTCTGATGTCCTTATCACTTGTATGCAAAGTGGTTGGACGATGAAACTTGAATGACTGCTGTATGTTCATAAAAAGATCCAGGGATTGAGACAGCTGTAGTCACTCTGCATTTTTTCTTGTCACCTGTAGCACCTTGAATCGCCTCAATTGTGCCAACTTAGCGGTCTTACTGTACACTCATGAGTGGTCAAATGCAGCAGAGTCATTTTGATCCAATGCTGAGCCATGCTTGGCTATGCGTTTGGAACAACCACATGTTCTGCCTTGTGTGTATCTCCATGCTTATCATGTTATCATGATGAGCTTTCCTCTACCTTTTTCCACAAACCTCCTTGAGCTAATGCACTTTTTCCTTCATTGTTTGTTTTTATGTGTTTGCAGGAATTTTTTTCCCACCTGTTCAGCTCCAGCTGCTTGCCCCTGTGGGTGTGCCTTTTCCATTTTGCTCGCTGCCTTACCTCTTTGTTACAGTACAAAGCCTCACCACCATAAATGGTTGCAGAACCCCTACAGTTTTGTCCTTGCATGTGAAATAATGATTGTCATTTCATGATGATGACATTGGTAGATGTGTTCTTTGAATGCTATCTTACCTTCAGTCATTTGGGATTCATGAATTGATACTCATCTATTATTGGCTCGAGATTTTTCGAAACTGAATTTCACCTACAAGTGAAAAATATGGAGAAACTGTGTTACCTTGCTCCAATAAAGTGGACAAGCACAACTGAAAGCCAGAAATTTACTGGTAGATTTGGTTAAGCAATTTATGCTTCAAAAGCAGTGTGATGTAGATCTGGTTAAGCAATTTGTGCTTCAAAAGCAATGTGATACATATAGAAATTAAAACATTTCTGTTTTGTCACTTATGTTTTGTCACTATGTTGATATTAACTCAAATCACACTGGTGTGCATTTTTTTTTTGTTTATCCAGCTGGGTCTGGTATTTTGTGGGTTTAGCAGTTGTTCCATGTCACAACTATTACTGAACATGGGTTGCTCTATGCAAAGATTTTTCTAAAGAATAAATCTACATTATGTATATGAAAATAGTTATGTATATAAAGGTAATCATATTAGCTTCCCATATATTATCAACTTGTTTTGCTAAAATGTAGCATGCACATATACCTGATAATAGGAATGAAATTATCAGCGGTGTATTGTAAAAAATTACAAACTAAATGAAAACTGGCAAATGATAAATAGTGATCCATTGATGTTGTATGGGACACATATCTGTAAACATACACTACACAAAATTATTGTTTTGAGAATGTTATGTAGGACAATAATCTAAGAGAAATCTGCTGCTCCTAATTTTGAGCACATTCCAGAACTATGACTAAGATGAAAACACATGCAAATGTAATGAACAATTGAAATTGGATACATACGATTGATTACTGTGCAGTAATGCAGCCAAAGAAAAGAACGGTGTTCATATTAGGATCAAATTGTTGGATAGATGGCATTTTTTTCACTAATACTCCAGCTACCTGCAATATTGACTTGAGGCTTTCACAGATGAAAGTATTCTATATTTGTTTGATATTTGAAATATACTGAAATATACTTCTGCTTTAAAATTCAGCTAGTCAGATGTAATGCATGAAACATATATACTAAATATCCTGATCAAGTTTTAACTTATGCTTGAGATTAAACATGTCATTCAAGCAAAGTTCACAAATTTATCCCCTACAAATCAAGCAATGCCTGATTATGCACATCAAAACACTACTGGTCTGTTTGATTTAGCACTGTTTGAAAGCATCCAGTCCGTCTGTATCTGCCAACCTACATGGAAATATTCTGAATTTCATCCATGTGTACCAGTAATTTCATGCATACTGTAATTTATTACAAAAATGTCTGGGCAATAGAATAGATAGGAAGAGAATTGAGGCTTGGCATGAGTGGCAGGGATCAAGGAATGAGATGTAAAATGGCAGAATTTATCAGTTATGGAAAAGTAAGGTGGTTTGGTCATCTGGAGTAACTGACCCTACACATCATCCACTTTAGCAGTGCCATCAAGAATGCCATTTACAATATTGTAATGGCATGCTGAAGAAAAAAATGATATTGTAGATTGAATTAATAATGTGAAAGAAGGTAATGTGGCACTACAGCCAGCGTTACTTATTTTTTACTCCTTTACAGTAATAAGTAAATGTAATATAAGGCATATTGGCAGATGAAGGCAGTGGTGACAGCAGCATGAAGAAAGAGAGAAGCCAGAATGTTCAGATATACAAGTACAGGTGTACAGTCTTGTGCAGTGTCTCAGGTGGCTGAGAATTTGAAAACTTGGTGTCATAGTATGGCCCCTCTTTGGAGTAAAGCATTAACTTAAGTCATATTATCTTTTTGGCTTCGAATAATAATATGTCCTGGCAGCTTCAAAGGCAAAAGCAGCACTTTTCAATAATAATATTGTGGACTTTTTTTTTGTACCTTTGAGCTACTTCCTTTACTCTAAAAATAAGCTTGAGAATATCTTGGCATCAATCTTGTCAGCACATCTTTTATTGCTGTTTACTTCTCTTAGTGGCCTTGAGTTGCCTCATATTCTTCACTATTATCAGACCTTGCCAGTGGCGTGGGATAAGGATAAGTGGCCGCAAACAAAAACAACAGTGAATGTTGCATAAAGTTTGTGCTCTATTGTTGGCTTTATGTACAAATCATGCAAAGTAATTATCACTGAAAAGCATATATTAAAAGTATAAGGTGGACACCCCACCTGATTGGCACATTTTCCTCCTGCTGTTCCCAATGTTCCCTCTTATTTCACAGTTATATTTTACACACACACACACACACACACACACACACACACACACACACACATATGTATGTGTATACTTCCTGTTAGAAGATAGGCATGATAAAACAATTCCCTCTCCTAAAAGCTAAACATTGCATCTACATACTGTACTATTTAAGAAACTTGGCACAATTGGGGATCTAGTGGAAACAGGTATGTATGTTTAACCTTGACAGTATTGAAGAAGTGTAATGTGATAAAACATAATGGAACAGTTATTACTGTATGTTGTGTATTGGTTTGTTATGAGCCATATAGTCAGTCCCATATGACTATCGAATTAGCTATATTTGTACAGAGGAGCCTGACCATTGCATATATGCAAATGTGGCATCTAATGGCTATACTAAGCCTAAATGCCTATATGGCATACCTATGGGTTAGGCTTATTATTGCCCTAAGTTAAGCTTCTGCCTCATTTATGTAGTATGCTTCATTACTTAGTAATGGCTGTTTTCTCAGAAATTAAGTAATGATTGCAAAAAATCTTTAAAAAATGCATATTTAATGTTTTCCCAGTGTTTGGCATCCTAGAAGAATCACAGACTACCTTTGCAAAGTGCAAAGATGGACCAAACTTGTTACAAGGAGGAGGTTAGCATGTCTAGCGTCAAACCCATGGGCTCGGGTTGTTCCTAGCCGGGGGCAGTCTGTGCCCTTCTCAACCAACTCCCTTTCAGGCTGGGGCAGTCTGCGCCCTTCTCAACCAGCTCCCTTTCAAGCTGAGTCAATAAGTGAGTACCAGAAGCAACCAGGGGAAGGTGCACTGTGGTAACCTGGATGTCACATAAATAAATAAATAAAATAAAATAAAATAAAATGAAAAATAATGTGTGGAAAGTACACTGAAATCCTCAGGTACCTTTTATATTGATAGCATTAGGCATAGAAATGAAGTGTCTCAATAGGTCATGGACTTAACCTGTGGTGTTAAGGACCATCTTGGCACATCCACATGGCATTACTGAAATGTGTGGAGAGGAAGAGAGATTCAGATTTTTATGCCAAGTGCCTCTTGTCTTGCAATTTGGTTGTGAATATGGCCTCTGGAGGCAGACTGATGTATTTTCAGTTTCATATGTAATTGCCATGCTTCAAACCAATTATTGCTCAGTGGCACTAAACCAAAGCCTGTTAGCTACATGGCCTGTGAAGGATACCTCCAGCCATATTGGTGTGTGACACATTTCACTGAAGCTGCTCCTGATCATTAGGATGCATATGAAGGAGATAAGCCCAGGGGAGTAGAGGAGATCAAGGAATCCCTACAAGGCTAATGGCTGGGGACAGGTGAATGACCTTGCCAAGGATTGTTCAGAATGAATATGGGTCAGCGACTCTGCATGGAGATTTGCTACTTTGGAAGTGAGCAAGAAGTGAAGGGAATGTACCTCCAGCCTTTGCTCTGAGGTAATGATTATTAGGTTTGCTTTATAGAATATGATTACTAACTAAAGAAAGTTCTACACATAGCATTTTTTTTACAATGTCCATTATGAGGCACAGACAAAATGATAATGTTACCTTGCAGCAACAAGGCAATTCAGTAAACTATTTTCAATTGAAAATAGGATGACAAACAAAGGCAAAACAATGGAGTTTCATATTTTTTAAACTATGAATGCACCTGTCACATGTGACCTTATAAATTTTAGCCCTCCCACCAAATTTTTTTTTCTATATTTTACTTAAGAGAGATCTACCATAATTAAATATACCATAAATCTAAGGCAATGGCATGTTCAATAAATTTACTTTTGTTGCTGTACACCTAATTAATGAGCCAGGTATTGCTGACTCACGCCTACGAGTGACACAGTACATAATGGGCTTACTGCACCGATGCCAGATTATCGTAATCAGAGCCTCGTATTTACTGGTTTCTGAGCCATAACTTTTGACAAAAGACACCAATAATTAACCATTTTAACGATAACTATATATATGAAGGGAGTTATTAGGGTCGAAGAGTCAGTTGTTGGGTCGGAAATGGGAAACACAAGAGGCTGTGTACGACAATTTGGCAACGTTGGCTTACTGCAAAGACCATACATATTACAAAACAATGCAGATATTTTAAAATGTTCTAAAAGTAGGTAAAAATAGTAAACCATGATCTTTATTGTTATTTTTTAAACTTCATAGGTGGCATGCAGAAAAAAGTCTTTGATCAACTTACTCATCCTCTCTCCTGCTTCCCTCAAGCAGTGCGCACGCAGCTTCCTCCGTGGCCATGCGCTGACTGATGGTTTGATAAGTTTTGGTATTCAGTTTCTCCTCCATGATCCCTTGGAGTTCAAAATCCGAATAAATTTTCTGTTTGGAGAAAAGTAATATTGAAATTGCTTCTGTAGATCAATAAATCACATACTTTATATGTATATATATATAAATATATATATATATATATATATATATATATATATATATATATATATATATATATAGAGAGAGAGAGAGAGAGAGAGAGAGAGAGAGAGAGATATTGATAGTTTATTAATTGTTGCAAGTAAAACAACAAAGGAGAAGGGAGACTGTAACTTGATTTTAGGCTACATATTCACTAAAAATGTTGGTTCATTGTATTAAACTCATTATATATATACCATCTGATGGCAAATGTTTGTTTGAAGTTGGTCCATCTGATGATGTGACAGATCGAACTTCCATCTGGCAACAGAATATGAATGAACTATTTCATTGACCCTTCCTATAATAGCGAGTTAAAATTGACCCTTTTCTAAAGAGTACAAATGAAGTAATTGAGGTATTTCTCTAATTCACTTAAACAAAATCAACACCATTCATTGGGGTGTCTTTCAGTGCTCTCTCCCTGCATCCAACAAATGTTGTTAGGTGTAGTTTGCATCCATCCTTTACATAGATTTGAAAACACCATTTTAAACTAAAAAGTGGAAACTTCTGAGCTCTGGGTGGCCAGGCTGAGACCAGTGATTAGAGATAACAGGGTTGTTCTCTGAGCATTGTTTCACCCACAATGTTTCACACATCATCTAGAACTCCTGACCCATATGTAGGGGAGAGCCGGTATGATTTGGACACTTTTTAGAAAAATATTTTTAGAAAAAGAAGTTTAAGAAGTAGTGTAATTTTGTTGATCTCAAAATGTTCCTCCATCATTTGCCTCTTTAGGCTGCTAATATGACACTTGTAGCTATTTCCAGTTTTCAGATGTAGGTGATGAAAGACAGGTTTCTAAATCGTCCGAACCTTTCCCACCTGTGGTGATGGTTCTGCCAAGGAGGTGGGATGGTATGGACGCTCATAATACTCGCCATAATATTAATATAACTTAAGTTTGATTGGCTAATAAACAAGATTATATCTTCTACAAAACATTTGTATAAGGATAAAAGTATCCTCTCAATATTTAGAGGGGAAAAAATAAAAGGAGAACTACAAGAAATATCTCAAAAATTTTGGTATTATGGCTTCCTTCTCTTCTCACAAGCATATCTGAATATAAATCAACCAAATTAACCTTTTTATAACCGTTGCAACACCTATAATGTTTAAATTGATAAAATTTAATAAAAATCATGAAAAAACAACCGTCCGAATCATCACGACTCTTTAAAAAGCAAATGTGTGGTCACACTCCTTTTCCAGCACGAGAGCTGGGTGATTGTGTTCTACGGCAATACCTTTGCCGTGCATCGCTGCGTCACCGAAATAATTTACATCTCGCTAATTGGCACGTTTTTGAAGTGAGAGCTTACGATACACCATGAAAATATTACATACGAGATGCAAAAAAACATAAAATAGGACTTGCATCGAAAATAACAGATCTGAGGGCGTGGTTGTCCCTTTGTGGGCCAAGGCAACAAAGTTTTGCACATTCATACAAAATCTCGCGGCACTCTGCAGTCCCATACACTTTACAATAAGTGCTATGTCCGGACCATCCCACTGTCTGAATCATCACCGCTCTCCCCTAAGCACAACATTGAGTGGTATCCTGATAGTTCACTGCAAAAATCTACATATTACCAGTCTGGCATTTTGGTCTTATGCAATATATATATATATATATATATATATATATATATATATATATATATATATATATATATATATATATATATATATATATATATATATATATATATATATATATATGCGGCGTCTAGTGCTCAAGGGGTGAAGAAGCCAATTACCTAGTTTTGAGCTACAGGCCTTCAAAGTCAAGCATAGCAAAAACATAATGAAAAACACACATAGCAATATCATGACACATCAGTGGAATCAGTGTTTGTGTGAAAATGTTTCAATTAAAAAAAAAAAAAAAAAAGCGTAAGGGTGTTTTTTTTATTAATTCATGTTATTATCCAATTTAATCCAAATTCAGAAAATCAAAAGAAAATGATGTAACTAACAGCCAGTTTAAATTTCAAAACAAAATTTCCATATTTAGACGTTTTATGAGTGTTTTACTAATGCTCTTTGCCCTTAGAGCCATGATACAGCCGACTTCATACACTCTGCAAACAGGCAAAAACACGCTACTCTCACCACCCTTCTACTGGGCCATAGAGACCGATTTCCCATTTTCATGTTCACAGAGGGTTGCACGTACAGTGCTTCCATCTACCGGAAACCGGCGAAAACTCAAAATCTGCCATGTTGGCGTGTTTGCCAACTTCGCCCCTTGAGCTCTAGATGCCTCATATATTTACACACACACACACACAGACACACACACACAGTGAGTCATGTAAACAGGATATTCGGAGATACGTATAGAATGGTAAGAAATATAGGAATAGCATTCCACTACGTGGATAAAGATATGATGAAAAAGATGATTACCACTATGATTAGACCAAAGATGGTATATGCAGAAACTGTGCGGTCTCCCCATAAGAAGAAACACGTGAAAAAACTAGAAAGAATACAAAGGATGGCAACGAAGATGGTTCCAGAACTGGAGGGATTGTCATATGAAGAAAGTTAAAGGAAATGAACCTGCCAACATTGGAACAAAGAACAGAAAGGGGAGACCTAATACTAATTTATAAATTGTGGAATAAAATGGAAGAAGTAGATAACGAGGAGTTGCTACTAAGAGAAGTAAGAAACAACAACAACACATGAGGACAATAAAAAATTGAGAAAAGGAAGATGCTTGAGAGAGAGAAAAAAATATAGCTTCCGGCAAAGAAACATAGAGGTTTGGAACAGACTAAGTGAGAATATAGTATCGGCGAAGTGTGTGCACAACTTTAAGGAAAAACTGGACTAGTACAGATATGGAGACAGGACCACACGAGCGTAAGCCCAGGCCCTGTAAAATTACAACTAGGTAAACACACACACACACACACACACACACACACACACACACACACACACAGGGTCCCCTACTTACAAATAGGTTCAGTTCTGAGTGGTTGTTCATAAATCCATTTGTTTGTAAGTCTAACATACATACATACGTTAGACTTATGAACAAATGGATTGTGCAGTAGTGTAGCATATAAACACCTGGACATTGAGTAACATCAGTGTACACAAAGTAAACATATGTGAACAAGAAAACACTTACTATGCACAAGTAAACATGTGTAATGAGTAACATTCCTAGTAATTAATAATAATAATCACAATTAACATTGAGCATGTGGAGAGAGCACCAGCAAATCTATATATGATATGCCACTAGGGTGACGTATACCGTTTAGATCTTGGTCATCCTGTGCCACATTGCTGCACCATGCAATGGACTGCTAACTAAACCTTACACCCAAAATTTTGACCAGGGCAAATTGTGTGTTTCATCAAAAGATTGCAAGACGAATGTTCATACATAAGGGAGCCTCTGTAAATGAATACAGTAAAATCTTGCATCTAATAATTAATTAATAGGTACCACAAACACTAGTTAGGTACAAATTTGTTAGATGTAAATGCATAAACATAGGGAAATTATATTAGGTAAAAAGAATTGGACTGAAGCCCTAGCTTGATTATTTTCACTCACCGTGTAATTTATTGGCATTTAATTTTATTCATATATTATGCAATGTGATGTGGATAACTTGAGTGTAATGAATGAGGAGTGTAGGTAAGATGAAAAGTGATATTTCAGGTGGGAAGGGAGGCTACTGGGCCATTCCTGCGCTGCCACCATCACCTCCCTTCTCCTTCCTCTCAAGGCAAGGTGGAAACCTCTGCCAAACACACTCTAGATAGAAGTTTAGGCTACTTAAAGTGGGGAGTTACAGCTATACAACACAACAGTATGTACATGCGACAAAGACTGAGGCAGCAGAGTGGGTGGAGGCAACATGAGGGAAGGATGGACAACAATGATGTCATGCACTTGGCCTAGGTAGCAGCCGATTTGAATCATGTACCTGTTTTATTTTCATTAGATTTGAAACTTCCTTGTTTGATAAGCCTATGGTTAGAGGTCCAATAGTAGCATTAGATGCAAATTCTTAAGATGTGAACTTATTAGATAAGAGATCTTACTCTTATATATATGTATGTGTAATGTAGATGGGTTAGTAGATTATTTTCTCACATCTGCTTCAGTGGGTTTTATGGGATTTTGCACTGTGAAGTCAACTTTAGTGAGTAGGCGGCGATGAAATGGAGGGAGGCAAATGGTAGTGTTCTTTATTCTCACAACAGTACAACCATCACAGTCACAACTGGAAATCTGGGAATGTCCTTGCCTTTCCTGATGCCCCACCCTGACTGACTCTGCACTTCCTCAGTTCCCTTAATAAACCTCTATTTCCTCTCTAGAAGGTTCCCATTGAATTTGCCTGCATGAACAGATTGGACTAACCTAGAACTTACTTAAACAATACTACTAGACAATATTAGAATCTACTAGGATTCCCAGAACTGCCATAATTCACCAGCATAACACTACCTCCCCTCTAAACTGTCATCCTGACACAACCTTACTCATCATACAATCTAGCAGACACTTTCCTACAACTGCAGTCTGCTAATCCTCTAATGTCTTGCAGTGGTATGATGCTGGACTCTGCAGTCCTCTCTCAGCTGCCTTTTGGGCATTCGATGATGGCGTCATCGTTCTCAGCATTTGTGAAGAACTTAGGGGTGGTACTGGTTCGCTTGTTCACCTTGGTCCACCACTCCTCTTCATGTGCTTGCCACTGTACCATGAGTATCGGACAGGTCCGCGGTACTTCCATAGCCAGTTCAGAGGAACAATCCTTGGTTTTTGTCTGCATCCTTTGGATTCCTTCCCTGATGTGGCCTGTAGCAATGTTGAGACACTTCACAGTATAGGGCCTGTGATAGGACTCTGTGACCTTGGTGACTGGACTTCCACCAGGCCCTAGCCAGTGGTCCAAGCATCTGCAGCATATGACTTGGGAGGGATGAACATAGTCCGTCGTGCAGTAATTGACAGGCTGCCCTGGGGTTCCAGCGATTATCCTCCAACCTTCACCTGTATCTCACGGAGGTCAATCATGTACGCTTGACATATCAATTTTGAATCAGGAGGGATGACCATAGCCCTTTGTGATGTAACGGGTAGTTTTCCATACTGCATGGTTGTCAGCAGCAGGTTTTGTCCTCCAATAGTCACCTGCCACTTGCAAAGGTCAAGGAGGCATTGTTCATGCTCTTGGCCTAGGATTCTACAATCCTCTGCATTGCTTGCATACAAGAAGAGTTATTCCTCCTTCCCTCCTGGCAGTAACTTTACCTCCACTGGTCCCCAGAGTTCTGTGCAATGTCCATTGACACAATTGTTCAGTTTAAAAACAAACTGAATTTAAAGCTAAGGTTGACCAGTTTAAATTCAGAGACGGGACCCTATGAGCTGCAAAAGCAGGACCTATCAGTCCTTTTGACTTTGCAAGGGGAGTCAGAAAAGTTACCACAGGGATAACTGGCTTGTGGTGGCCAAAGGTTGAGTGATGCTGCTTTTTGATCCTTCAGTGTTGGCTCTTCCTATCATTGTGTTCACTCATAAAAAGTTAACACGAGTTGCAATGAGACTTGCCAGACAGTTTAATTTTACTTACTGTTGGCAGTTGTGATGTGATACAGCAGCCCTGCTCAGTTTGAGAGGAATTGAAGGTCCAGACATTTGGTTCCAATCTTGGTTGCTTGGCCAGTGGAGCAAGGCTTCATCTGTGGGATTACCTATGCCTGAAAGCCTCTATGGCAGAATCTCAGCTTTCTTGTTTTATCCAATAATGTCTCCGTCAATCTTGTCTAAAACCTTTCAAGTCCTGCCCTAATTCTGACATCTCCATGTGGTTAGTTTAAGTTGGTGTGCTCCTCTTGCATGTAATATTTTCTTACTGAATAAATGAGACCTTTTCCAGCAACTAAAAGCATTTTAAAAATAAATAACAATTTATGTGCTTATTAACATAAAGGTACATATTTGAGGATTTGATTAAACTTTGCATCGACAATTCATATGTAAACAATATCTTGCATTTTGTAAACTATTTTTACCTCACTTTACTCTAAAAGTGTTCAGTTCATTTGACCAAGGCGACAAAATATGTGGTTCTTTTCTAGTGTCATGCATGACATTTCTGACAAAATCCATCAGAAGATTTTTTTTAGACTGAAATTTAGGGGTACTTTAAGGTTGTTTGCATTTGCAAACAAAGTGAAACACCACAGGTTTAACTCAGCAAACAAAAGGTATTACTACATGCAGTATACAGGCATCTTCACATGCAGACAAAGAGTAAGACATACCAGGGGCCAAGAAAAATCTAGATATGCATGTTAACCAACACATTTTTAGTTGCTTTTGAATTCCTTCACTTAATCATGCATCTTTACACATAGTGCAGATAAAATTTATGGTAATATAAATATCTTCCTAAATATTGACTTTCATTTGCCATGTAAGTGCAGATAAAATTTATGGTAATATAAATATCTTCCTAAATATTGACTTTCATTTGCCATGTAATGAACTGAATTACACGGGGGTCAATCCATCTCACCAAGCCCAGAGAAATGGGGAGGGTTACCCATCAGGAAGGTTATCCAAGGCATAAAATATTTTGCTCCAGCTTAAGATGACCGAAAACAACACAGCCCTCAATTCCTAACAACCTTTTACTGGGCAGAGGGTGCAAGAAATCCCCAGACTGTATACTTGTACACACAATAGGGAATTTGGAGTTATGATCAGACTATGTACTGTAAATGTGGTAATTTACTGCCAAGAAGTAGAGAAATAGCAATGTTAGCAAAGAGAAGAATTAACATTTGTCTCATGCAAAAGGTTCATTACAGGTACCAAGAATCTACTGTATTTAGCAGTTATGTGAAGTAAAAGTTATGGTACAGTGGCAATGAGGCTGGTAGAAACAGTGGTGGGATAATAATTAAACAAGAATATATTGATTCTACCCTTCTATCTTTCACATTTATAAAAGATTAACTCCAAATCCTTGAACTCATTTACCCCTTTTACCATTTCTTTGTCTTTTGGCTTTTCCAATTAGGAGTCTCCTTAGTGGGTCATGTTTCCACCATCTACCTTTTCCTTTGTCATGCCATCTACAGGGGATCCAATATCAGCTGGCCAGACAAACAATGCATCACTTGATCAGTTTCTATCCAGCTTATGTGTAGTAAACATACTGTGCTAAGCTCTGTGAATTTTTTTCTTATATCTTCATTATTATTTTCTTTTTTACAGGGAAAGTAAGTGATCATGGCCCCAATGTAGAGTGTTGAAGAAAAGAAGCCTATGAGGAAAGTGAGAACAACATTTCCAGCTACTGCTTCGGTGGTCATCAGTTCTCAATAAAGGTAAAGTGCAGTTAAACTTTCATATATTGCATGTATTTACTGTTTTTATAGTTTTCATTAATTTTAGGCATGTAATTATTATTATAGAGGTTAAATGATCTATATTTTCATGAATTTTCTTAAATAATATGTACTTTTGTGAGCTTGGAATGGATTAATCTAATTTACATTATTTCCTATGGGAAAAATTGATCCAATATATGAACAATATTTAAACAGCTTTCTAAATGGATTGTGTTCAGATATGGAGGTACCACTGTATTTGAATGTCCTCCTCACCACATCCAGCATCCATAAACCTCCTCTTGCTTGGCAGCTTCATCTCGGACATCCTTCTTCTGATATACCAAGCATCTCTCCTCTGCACTTGTCAAAACCATCCCAACTTAGCACCCCTATATTGTCTCCGAACTGTCTAAACTGGGCTGTCCCTCAAATAACACATTCTTGATCCTCTCCATTCTTGTCATATGCGCTGAAAGCTTTAGCATCTCCAATTCTGCCACCTCCAGCTCCCTCTATCTATCCATATCTCTGATGCCCTGTTCCCTCAAGTGGGTAGCCACAGAAGTCACCAACTTTCCCTGTTCTGGCATTCTCAGCACACTCAGTACCTCACACATCAACTCTCCCTTCCCAACACTTAACTCTGTTGGTCCATTTCACTGATAGCCTTTCTGTAACCCCCCCCGCCTTCCTTAAATCCCAGCCTCATATACGGTAAACCATCGCCTTTATGGACCTTAATACATATAATGAATTTTGGCTTTAATGGACTTTTGGGGCTAGTATGGTATATGTGAGGATTTGCCGAACAAGTTTGGCAAGTGCTGGGTTTGGTTTGATGGTGGGCTGGCTGAACATGTACATTCACATCAATCAGCAGCAGTGTAAACAAAACCAACCAAGGGGTGCGTGTCTAGTCAGTCTGGCTTTGTCTACCTGACTGTAATCACCTCCACTCTTGTCCTTCTGTGCTTTACCTTTCACCTCATACAATGAACAGTGAACTTTTCAGCTCATTTAATGAACATGATTTGTTACATGAGAAAAGTTCGGATACCTTAGATATGATGGATTTTTTAACGTAACATCACCCCCTACCCCTCAGTTGGTTAGTTAAAGTGAGAATATACTCTCAAAGTTATCCCCATTTATTCTCACTGCATGTCTAAGCCACATCAGAGTGTCACAATTCACTCATTCAGCCACTTCAGCCCCTTTGCTCTTACCCCAATACCAAACTTTTCATACATCCTTTAATTATATTCTCCATACCATCATAACACCACATGCATCTTTCATTTCCATATCTTGTATTTGCCATTGCTGCGGTACGTTCTATGTCCATGTCTGATGCATATGACTGTGTGGAGGATAATACTTTCAACACTGAATTCTAAAGTCTCAAACACCTCATCCACTCCATTACTGTATTCTATTCGTACTCTTGCACTTCTTATTAATTCTTCCATCTTCCTTCAATACATCTGCCTGTAGCCAGTGCCACACAATCATCTTCAGTTCCACTACACTTTCCAAGGTTATGATAAAACAATCAGATGAAAACTCTACTGCCATCTTTTCCTATACATCCCCATGCCTCCACAGGTATGTCTTCTGACTACCTCTCCACTTTTCACTCTAGTCATAGGTGGCCTCTCTTATCTTTGCTAATCTGCTGCACCACCTGATTCTCTGATTTTTCAACCATTTCTTCCTTCCCTTTTATCCCGTGTTGCTTCTGGTTTATATTCATTATATATAAAACTCTAGGGGTGAATCAGTTTACTACCCTTTCAACTTTCTTCTTTTGTACAAAACTCATTGGCCCATTTATTGCAAAAGAAAAAAAAAAGTTTATGAAATTTTCTGTCAAAACTATGGCCTTTGCAATGTTTCCACCTCAAAGCAAGACGTAAAATGTGCTGCCACCAATCACTTCATAGATACAATGACCTCTAAACAGGACAAACAAACCAATTTACAGTGACTGTCAAGACTAAGGATTGAATAGTTAGGGTGCAAGAAAGACTGATGTAGCCCAATCCTTGCCTTGCATTTAGATTAAAAGGGAATTTGAATAACTGAGGCTAATGAAAAGTGCATGAGATATTCTGTAAAACCCAAACTTTCCACTGTTATTTGTAAATTTCTTCTGTTACATTAATTGTATTATTCATACAGATACCTTTTGAAGAATGATAAGGTACAATTTTCTCACTTGTGCTCTTAGACTGATCATTTTCTTGAATATATTTACATTGAACTTACATTGTAACAAGTGTGTTGCATTTTTTATGGCATACATAGATAATGATATAAGAAAATGTGTACATTTTTCCAAAGGGGTAATTTTTTTCTATTTGTCTGAACTGAACTTTTGATATAACAGTTATATTTTTTTGGTGCTATATATGTAGTTTGATTTCTTGAAATGCAAAAAGGATTACATAATATTCATTGAAAAATCTGGCAAAGTAAGACTCATTCCTTCACTTTTAATGGTGATTTGGAAGAAAAGTACAGACAGAAAACTCTCACTATATAGCATCTTGGAGTACAGTATGTTCTTTATGGAAGTTAGATTCAGCACACATTTACATATGCAATCTCATTTTTCCCATATTCATCCAAGAGTAAATGCTATAATGAATTGGAAAACTATTGGTTAACAATCTCCCTTCAAGGTTATCAAGATTTTAATTTCAGCACAGCAAATTTCATTATTAAATTAAAGCATCTTAAATTTTGTTAACTAAATTGATAAATGGGTGAAATTTCAAATGAGAAAGCTTTCCATTTTTATACTTGATGTTTTAGACATTTGTAATGTTGTTGAGCTTCTTTAACATGATGCTACTAAACACAATTTACATGAGGACAAATATTTACTAAATAATACATTACTGAGGACAAATATTTACTAAATTATACATTTTAGCAATGCAACCAAATTATATGGTGAGAGTTGCCTGTACTTACAGGGTTTTTATTGGTTACAAGAATAACTTTTGTGATGTGCAGTATAATGCACAGCATTCCATCTAAGTAATTTTTATTGTTCTCACTAGGCTTCATTATAGTCAATCTATTTGAAACTGGCGGACGGGTGGGGGGACAGCTGCGGGTCAGCTAAGCCCCACACCCTGCCATACTCTCTCAATACTTCTCGCTTCCTCTCATATGTCAGCTATTTACTACCTTTACATGAATTTAATTAAATAACTGGATAATCCAATAAGGTCATATAGTGTTAAGATTGTTTCATTTTTAGGATAATAACAGATATTTTGTGTAAATACCAGGACACTTGACAACATTGTATTCCAACGTTGTCAAGTGTCCCGGTATTTACACAAAATCTTTGTTATTATCCTAAAAACGAAACAATCTGAATATTATATGACCGTATTCGATTATTCAATTAAATTTATTTAAAGGTAGTGAATAGTTGACATATGAGAGGAAGAGGGAGGTGTTGAGAGTGTGTGGCATGGTGCGGGGCGGTGCTGACCTTGGCTGACCCCCCAGCTGCCACCTCCCGCCCGCCAGATTCTCGTAGAAATACTATAGTCAAATGCATTGATGATTTAATGTGCAATTAGTGAATAGCTGTTCAGGAAAATTAATGAGCTATTTTACCTGAGGAAACTAAAAAGATATATGACAAATGAGTGTACCTCAGTATGTGGGACAGCACAGTACTGTATAACAAATAAAAAGAAAGCTGACATATGCACTTGAATCTGTAGAAAATATGTCTACACATGCACAATATATTGTTGACTGCCATCATATCCTCAGTAACTAGAAGGGCTCTGAGTCAGTAGGAGTAAGTTAGTGCTCAGACAGAGTGTTCAGGCAACTGCCAGTAGCCTTGGGCAATAGTTTTAGCATTTATGGTAAAATATTTAATATATAAAAAAAATGCAAGTTTCTTTATTTTTCTTTTGTATCAAATCCAAATGAAGACTAATTGATAAATTCTCATCAACTTCATGAGGCTCAGATATTGTCACTCGAAACACACTTCCTGCCATTGGTCCTATGCCCAAGACATGTGTTTTCATGATGAGAGGGAAGACTTATTCCTTGAGTTTGCCGTCTCGTATAAGTCGTTGATATTCTGCTTCCACTCGCTGACTCACCACCACGTAGGCCTGAACCCCAGTCTGTTCATGACCTAGCCCATACGCTGTGAAATCTGAGAATATGAGCTGAAAAAAAGCAGATAAACGAGACCTCAGGTTGATTCATGCTGGCAGCAAGTGAAGGTGAAGACGAAACTGATAAAATGAGGTTTTAGATCAACCCCATTGATTCCTCCCTCTATAACTCCTATGAAAGCATCAGTGCAAACTAATTCCATCAACTTGATACTTCTACAAAAGGAGGCAATTTAATTTTTTTGCTTCTAAAAGGAAACTATTGTGGTGGAAAGAAGCAAAGGAATGCCAAAATTCGGTGACAAAGAAATATAAGGGAGCAAAAGGAATAAAAATATGAATGCAGAACATTATGGGAAAAAATATCTGACAACCCTCCCACTTCATACTTTCTCTTGATATCTTATTATTTTAATTGTTATAATGAGTAGCAAGATTTTAATTGTTAGAGTAGTGATAATGTCCATTTTTCCCCTCTTAGAATACATGAGATTTTTTCCCATGACAAAATTCAGTCACTAAAGTGGCATACAAAAAAGGGAAAACTTCTGATGTAAGTAGTGCATGTCAGTTCCACTTCCAATTAATCAAACTTTTTATTCATACCCTAAAGCAAAAAACTTTCTAATAAAAAAGTAAGACAAGTAAATTAAACATTTGTGCATTTAGTCTCAATCAGCATAGCAATAGGAATTGATAGATGCAGAGTAAATACTTGGGAACATTTATAGAAAGGGAGAAAACATACTCACTGTTTGCCAACTTCTGCCTTGCAATAACAAACTCACCTTGACGATGTGTGCTAAACAGGTACACTGGTATGGATGGAGGTTGTGATCTAGTCTCTCACTTAACCATGAGCAAAGCATTGTGACTTGTCCTGCATACCATTGCTGTTAAAATAAACGTGCAATCAATGTACTTGCCCTTTTCACAATACGGGGTAGCTATCTTTTGCAAGAAAATAAATTGAATGCATAAAGTTTTGAATGTTAAGAGTAATTGTAATATCATTTACTAGACAAAATAAAGTCAGACGTGTCAAAAATAAGTTTGACATTCATTAGATTATTAGTAAACTTTATAGTATCTTACTTTGGTTCTGTACAAGCATAGATGGAAAGATCAATGAAAGCTTTGAAAGGGAAGAAAGTGGTGGAATAACTAGGGCATATGATTAACAGGTCAGTGAACATGGAACTTAAGAGACTACAGAAAGGGTAAAAACAATGTCAGCATTTTACTGTGTCAAAAGGGTCCATGAAGTTGGTGTTAGGCTATACAAAATGATCTCACCTATAATGTCTAATTAGTGCCATTATTAATGAATATAAGTTATTTGTGTGACATTGAAATATATGTATAAAGGGCTTATTGGTGCCTCTATTTCAGGACTCACCCATTTAAAATCCTCTTATCAGTACCACATTATGGGGTAAAAATTTAACTCAGGACTGACCTATGAGTATATGGGTAGTAAAGGCAAGAACATCCATGATTTTAAATGTGCACTGGCATAGTAAAACATATTTAGGTACAAATCCTAAGGACAACTTCCTTGTAAATATAAATTAATTAGTAAATGATCACAATACATAGAAAATATTTATAATAATGGTAATTCTTACCTCAAATAAGTTAAGGATCCACAGCTCATCATTGACTTTTTGTCTAATCTGGTCCATGGAGTTCCTGGCAAAGTTGATGTACGCCTTCCCCAACTCCTTTCCAGAGCCACTTACATTCTGACGGTACTGAAAGATAGCACACCGACAGCCCAATAAAAGTTAATAAACTAAAAACAAAAGTAAATCAAGGAGAAAGTCTGGTAGGATACAAAAAGTTTGAACAAAAAAGATGGATTTATTTACAAAGTTAAAACAAAACAAAACAAATACAAATGAAATCATGAGGTAACTTAATACCACAAACATCACCATAAAAAAAGACTACATGCATGTGTTAAAGTAAACTAATACTATCAAATAAACAATGGCCAAACTATGCAATTAAAAATGATTATTTCAAAGTTTTAGTATAAAAAGCAGCTTAACCCCCTTTGACTGCAAAAGTTTTTCTTGGGAGATCCCTCTCAAACACAAAAGTCAGTGGAAAATGAACCTTGAAATTGAGAAAACGTCATAAGAAAAGTTTTATAGAAAATTTTCTGGCGCACCCTGCTGGGAAATCCGTTTCTTTCTAGGATGTCGCATTTGGCTAGAATTCCATGATTCCCCCAAAATTCCAACTTTTTACTGGTGCGACGTACAGAAAAAATTATTGAAGAAAAGTTGCTCATTTTATCACAATGGAGTCTGTAAAATATAGTTTATAATCTTTGACCTGGAAATTTACTGCCTACAGAGAGCCAAAGTTGCAGTGATTTAATGACTTCATTATTTCAGCTCAAAAAATGAGTGAGTCTTTATGTGGCAGCACCAAGAAACTCGGAATAACGTAAAATGTCAAACATTTAATGTTTTCATTAATAATGGTATTTTTTAGGTCCCAATTAATGTTAAATGGTGAAATCCTACTGTAGTTGTTACATCATTTACTTCAGTGTTTCCCATTTGCATAGGTGTTCTACATACCAGTAAAAATCAGCCATCCCTTTCCATTCGCATTGATAAGAAAAAGGCTCAGAATTTCAAAGTAACAATCTTACTCAGAAAATGGCATGAATTTTTGCACGCTCCAGTAAAACTCCAGACTTTGTTTCAATATGGATTCTTCACATGGCCCAGTACTCTCTATAATCACAATCCCTCAAATAAAACTAGCAAGCAACTGAAAAAAAAAAAAAAAAAAAAAAAAAAAGTTTAATAAGATTGCTTAAAAACTGTGACCAGAATTTTCTCTCAGGAGACAACACCTTGGATATTTGCAACTTAATCCCTTTAGAGACATTATAATCTAGCAATATAAACAAAGGCAGATGTGCATGTGGCCTCTAATTCTTTTTGGGACATTATAACCTAGCAATATAAACAATGGCAAATGTGCATGTGGCCTCTAAATGATGCTGGAAGCAGTAGGAATGCCACATGACTGATCTCAAGAAGCATCCATCACCTCAGTTTTAACGTGATTAACTTTTAAATGAAATCTGGGTCATTGTATATATTTTTTTCCAGTGAAGTAATGTTAAGTACCTCTACATTTAAAGTGGTTAGCTGGTGTTTAGAATGACTCTGAAAACACTATTTATTTGTATCTACATCACTACAAGTTACGGACTAGACGGACTAGTCATCAGAAACAGTACAGCACATACATATATTTTTTTGTCAGAGCAAACTTCATCTCCACTTACCGTAAAAGACAGGATCGACCCAATGAAGCTGCCCTCATCGTATCTGCCCAACTTGGATATGACTGATTCTAGAACAGACAGCAGCTTGGCCGTCATTCCTTGAGTCATTGAGGTACTGGTTCTTTCAATGAGGTCATCGATTTTCGTATGGTACTGGTGCTGGAAAATAATGATTCAGAGTTAAATATAGGTATTAGATCTTGCTTCCTTAAAAGAATATACTGAAAAGTCAAATAGTATTAACTTGTTTTACTAAAATGTAACAAGCATCATTGTACTTATACAGAGGTTTGATTTATTCTATATACACTGTAAAAGTCAAGAGTTTGCTAATTAATATTTAGGGTTAAATCTATCTTTTATATGTAATGTTTTGATGGGCTAAGATTTATGTCCGCTTTGAAAGCTGAATGAATGTATGGTAACGAGTAAGTGTAGCTAGAGTTTGTGGGAAAGGAGTATGCAAATTTAAACAGGATTCTGAACAAGATGTATAAAAGGAATAAGCAGCATAACAAAGAGGTACAATGGGATGGAGGGAATAGAGGAGGTAAATAGTATGTAATGAAAATGTGTAGAGAACAATAGACAGGAAAATATACATTGAAAACAAATTAATAAAAGGTTGGTAGAACCTACATATGACTGCATGCAGCCTTCAATAACCATATATCATCTACTATGTGAGTATTATGTATGCATGTAAGACCATACACGATAAGACTCCTAGATTTCATGGTAACTGCTGCTCTTTTCATAACTACCGTATTTCGTGGCGTATAGCACGCTCCGGCGCATAACGTGCTCCGGCGTATAACGCGCACCCCAATTTTTGAGACAACAATTTTGGGAAAAAAAAAAAGTTCTTAAAATGCTCAGAAATATGTACAGTTAAAGAACATTGACGATGTACAGTTTCCAGAAATTTATATATTTTTGGTGTAAACTGTACTGCTTGAATAGGCGCACCTGACATTCCGTAGCCGATCCAGGATTCAGTACGTTTCCTAACTAGTAGAAGGTAGTGTTATAATTGTGTTTCGTAAAGTATCCTTATAACCAAAAACTAACTAAAATTATGGGTATTCTTTTTCTTAACAGAACATTGAATAAACAAGAGAACAATAATATGAAAATACGTATAGCCACCGTTGCCAGTTCATCGTACTCAGAGCACAGTATTTACCGGTTTCTGACGCCTAACTATTGCCAAGAAACATCAGGATCTAACTCTTATAACGATAACTATAAATTATAACGATAACTATAAATTATAACGATAACTATAAATTAGTTTCGTTATTGGAGCCCAGAAGACAGTTTTGGGGTAGGAAGTCGGGAAATATAATCGGCTGAGTATGACAATCTGGCAACGTTGAGGCTGTAGCCCGCAGGCCCGAGCCAGCCTATATGCCATTTTGCGGGTGTCAGATACCACAAATAGCATACTTTTACTGCGCAAAGCAGGTGATGTCACTTATTGTGACATCGTGAGCTTTCATATTTATCTATTTGTGTATATTTCATGGTGGCAAAACTTAAATTACTAGTTTCATTTTTACTGGTGACACGAATTTGTGACCGTTTATCACAATAGAATTTCACTCCAATAAGTGAATCAGACTCCACAGAAATACTACCAGTGTGTGTATGAATGAATACAAAGATAAGCACATACTTTGCTTTACCTCTAGGATGTCTCGTGGATCATTAATAAATAAAAACAAAATATCTGGCTAAGCTACTCTTTAGCCATTACCTTTAATGGCGCCCAAAAAACAGTCCCTCCGCCAAGTTTGTACCCCACATTCGGTAATGTCAGGTGCGCCTATTGACAAGTGTCCTTGAGTGAAGCAATGAAAATGGCGGTCGGGCTGGTGTTGCGAGAAATACATCCTCGTACATACTGATGATGTACAGCTTCTGATATCATAATTAGCATATTATTCTCACCATCACTTGTAGGTTATGACAGACAGCTAGGCAAGACCCAATTCATACAGTTCTGGTGACACGTGGCATGCAGCTGTTTGTTGTATGGGTGTGGTTGTGTGGTTTTCAAACAATGCAAATGGTGGTCGGGCTGGTGTTGCAAGAAATAACTCCTCGTGCAAGACTCATGATGTACAGTTTCTGATATCCTATGTACCCCATTATTATCACTAATATTAATAATAAATAATGAACACATGGATAATTTCTTTTCCAATATGATTTTTTATGCAGCTTGTAATGCTCGAATTGGCAACAGTGCACCTTAGTCATACAAAAAAATGCAAATAGTGGCCGGGAGAAGTGGGATAACAACAAGGCATGGGCGATCCTCCACCGATTTCATTTTTGTATACAGTATGTAGTAGTTATTTGATCGTCATGTATTCTATGGTAACATATTATAAGACAGCTATGGACTACGAAGGATCATGCTTGAAACTTGCTGTACTGCCATGGAGTGCATCCTTGGACATCACCCTCCAGCAAATGCCTAACAAACACCTCCATTCTCTGGCAGATCCTGCAATAAGTAAATGAAAATAGCCATTATTTTCTATGGCCCTTTTTGGTCTTGAATCATTTAAATAACTTTTGGTTCCTTTTTTATTTGTATATATGTGGTAGGCTATAATGTAAAATATTGTTAAATATATGAACACATTATATTTTATGAAATCTCACCGTGCTTACTTTTATCTACAAGCAGTCACTGCTGACATCCACAGAGTGGATCCCACAAATAGCCCTGTTACAGTACAGGCACTTCGATGCGGTCTTTGGTCCTCGAACACAAGTCACACCTCTTTCTCTTATTTGATTTGTTGCCAGATGTTGTTAGAAAAACTGGTGTCTCCCACCCAAATACAGAACGAATGTGGAGAATCATCTGGCGGGGAAGTCCCTGTTATGTGAGCCTTTGCTAGGCCCATGGCTTGACCAGATCATAGGCAGCTTCCTGCACAAAACATCGCCTCTCCATCTCCATCAGAACATTTCCTACTGTATATTATGTAGGAGTTAATAATTCCATAATAAATGCACAAAGGGCAACATTTAGTCTTTCGACTACAAGAATACCGCTGACACATCTGATCAGTGATGAATGACGGAATAATCATATAAAAACCGTTCATTCTAGTCACTATTACGTATATATTGATGAGGAAAGTGCATGCAAGATCGAAATAAGTACTTTGATCTTGAGTGCATATGTTCCTGTAAGCAGGGTTTGGTCCCGCAAACCACGTGGTGACGTGACACGCTGCCATTTACTCAGCTGGCCATTTAAATTTTAAATCTCCATATTTTCATATAATTTCCTCTTGTATGTTTGAGCATACACCTTTCCTCTAAATCAGACATCAACAAAAAGAACCTGAGTCTACATGTGTCAAAACAATGCATGTGAATTTTGTAGATACATAGTAAAACGTTCATTACGCAATATCAGCTAATTCAACATAAACGTGTGCAAATTACATGAATAGCAACCAGTTGCTTCTAAATATTAGTAAAAACTATCAATACAGTAATTTATACCAGATATGCATTGCAGGGTCTATTGGTTTGCTGAAAAACCATGATTTTATTTACATAATGTACATTATGACACTAAGTCCAATTTAGGGTCAGTGGGGTCTATCTGACCCCAGCATGGGTAATTACTCATATATGGGATCAGAGAGACAAGCAACATTACCCACCTCTCTGAGAGCACAGCATGCACTGTCTGACTTGCTGTAAAGTGATACGTTACCAACTACTCATTTTCCACAGCACTCCTAACAGCTTTAATGCGCAGTGGCGTTGGGTCAGAAACCCCCCTGAACCTATCTAGGGTTAATCCTCTTCCATTTCCTCTTAGGAGGTTTAGAAGAGGATTAAGAGGAAATGGAAGAGGATTAAGAAGTTTAGAAGAGGATTAATCCTCTTCCATTTCCTCTTAACCCTTTCCATACTGTGATGCCGACGTCTGCATCACGTATTGAAAGGGTTAAAACACCCCAAAAGAAAAAAAAATCAATAAAAATTTGTACATTCGGCATATAACGCGCAGGGGTAAACTTTCAGGCATTTTTTATGTGAAAAGGTGCGCGTTATACACCGCGAAATATGGTACATGTATCCCTTCTTTTTGTAGTTTAATTTTTCCTTAAACAAGGTAATGGACTCTTGAAAATGATGACTGCTTTGAGATAAGGAATATGTAAGCTGATAAATAAAGGAGAACAAAACGCCAAAGAAAAGTTTTTGCTTACCACATCAACTCCATCCACTGCACAGAGTTTGAAAGACTGGTTTTTGGCATCAAGAATAACATTGACCATGGCACACATTTCAGATGGGAGCACATAGTCTGTTGAGATAAAGCCAGTACCCTTTTTTAACCACTGTTGGAAGGCTTGGTCTGTCCGGGTAATACAGGACTCAATCATATCACACGCCATCAACTGTTGAAAAATGATATAATTATAACTACGGTTTATTAATTTTTGTATATCAGGCTGTAAGGGGGGGAAAAAAAAAAAAAAAAAAAAGTATAGCAGTACATAAATCATTGATCAAATGTCTACACATTTCATCCATATAATGAAAAAAAGTCTACATATTTCATACTTATAATGAAAAAACAAACAAACTTACCTTTAACCTCTGTTCAAGATGTTTTGCAAAGTCATGGTCCGGCCAGTGAAGGTCTCGAATGAAAGACTGTAAGGCATCTAGCTTCCAGAAGAGGTCTTCAGAAGTTGCACACCCATTCCTGTCAGATACCACCTACTCAGTTCCCTTATCAAAGTTTCTAATTCATGATCACCACAGAGAGTTCAGACTTGGCTCAGCATCATTCCCCAGACATAAAACATCTGCATTTCAGTAATTTATAAATGTAAAAACTTGCTGTTCTATTACATTATTAAGATCTGTTACAGGATTTCAACACAATCCCATTCTCTTTCAATAGATAAAAAAGGTTTGGCAAAATTTGCTGAAAACTGAAGAATTTTGCTGCTCAGGCACATACATACATTGACTACAAAAGCCTCATTCAGTAGTATTGCAGTCTTATAAATGAGCAGATATGAAAGTGTTCTAAAACTGAAACTAATACCCACATAAGCTATATAAAAAGGTATAATTGTTTATATTATCTGTATTGATCAAGATTATTTTATTTTTAGATCCTTTTTTAATATTTCCCCAAATGGTAAAGCACCATATTCTTTCATGTAACTTCTTTGTCTTGTACTGCTATGCACAGGATAATTAGTCTGAACAGTCCATGATAAATGAATATGAATTATCTGTGAATAAAAAAGTGTCTAGGTATTTTAAAGTCCATTAATGAATATTAAACTTATTAAGGAAATTAGTTTTTAGTAAATTTCATATTTGTTAATAATTTAAATTACTATACTACAAGTTTGATTACATTATATACAGCATAAACTACATAAATGTTGAAGATTTTAAAAACTAAATTCTAATAGTACTTTGATGCTGCAATTTAGCTTAATTTTTGTACCTTTAATATAAAAATAATTATATCAAGTACATACTGGAGGCCGTTTTCCTATATGTTCTTAGTATGCAGAACTATGCAAAATAAAAAGACTACATTTAGCATTCTATTGGGGTACCCCTAAAAATGTACATACACAGTCAGAGTCTGTGGGCAGCAAGCAAATGTCAGTTGTTAGTATCTAAAAGGAAAAAAAGTACAATGGCAAGCACCTGTTGATATTGTCGGTTTCTATGTATTATAAGATGTAATCTGTAAAACAAACTTTTAAGCCGTGAACATCTTTTTAGAAAATCATACTTATTTAAAATTAAGATCAAAATAATAAAAATAGCTTATTAATATCACTTTAAATGAAAAGTGGTCCTTTCTGATCTAATGCTGAATCTGTCAGGTGTCAACTACTTTACCTTCAGATATAACTTATAAGTATATAACATTCTCATACCGTGCATCTAGGGAGGCCTGTCATCAAAAGAAATTTGGCCTTCACTTCAGAATGCCACCTCAATTAAATCTGTCCAAATTTCCAATAGATATACTATATTGGCAGCATGGTGCCTTGTACAGATACATTAAAACTAATTCATTAATGCAATTAGATATTGCTCTTAGGAATATTTATCCATTATTATGTTGATTAAAAAAACAGATGTATGTCATTTCAAAGAAACTTGAGCATGGGACAGCAATTACAAAGTCTATTTGCTAGCTTGTGCAGCTTTGTCAAATGACAAATGTTGATCTGAATGCTACTCTACATAATCAAACTACTGATGGAAATCTGTTTCTTCTTAAATGAGGCAAGAAATTTTTATTTCTGTGGCTTGACTTTAACACTTTTTAAAAAGTTATAACTATAAATGTGACCAAATATTATAAAGCAAGGTAAATTAGAATATATCTTTACATCTATTTCATATTAACAATTATAAGAGTTTGGTAATTTGTTACATTACCAACACTGGCTGATCTGAAAAAGTTATCCTTACTGAAACTCACAAGAAAAGAATTCAGTCAAGCAACAGAAATTATGAGGCTAGTTATAAATTGATAAGCGATTCCTTCTATAATAAAGAATTGCTATATACAGGTTTCAGAATCTTTTCTATTTCAGGCCATTCCCTTTGACAGGCTTCCGAAGGATACCTGGCGAGCGCCACTGGATCCACTTTTTTTGGAGGTTCCGAGTCCGATGGAGATGAAGGTTTCCTTCAGGGAGATGGCAGAAAGATGCAGGCTTCATTTAAAAGGAAATTGAGGTACAGTTCTAGGAGAAATACACAGGTTTAAAGAAAGAAAAGATTTATCTTCTAAGATGAAGGGTTCTAACCAAGAATTGTATGAAATAACGGGAAAGCAGTGGATATATGTACACAAGACCGTCATGTTTAGGTGAGTATTAGGTCCCAGGTGTTAGTTTTACTACAAAACCCAGGGGAGGTTATGACAAAAAAGCACAATTATAGTGTATGATATACGTATACCCAGAAGTGCATGAACTTCATCACAGGAATTAAATGATCATAAAATTAAATCCATGCATTAAAAAAAATAATAATAAATAATAACATACAAGTACTCATAAAAAGCTGATGTATGAGAGAAACCAAGAGAGAGAAAAAACAACAACAACCATTGAATTTAAAGCTGCCCATGTAAGGTGGTAGGTGGAAGCATACATCCTCCATTTACTTGATGAGCTAAATTAGTTGCCTGTCCTCATATTAACAATTTCATTACATAATAACATTTGATAATATAGCCCACATACTCAGATAAAAATTAGGGCTTCTGCATGGCCAGCAAAGGGTCCATTTTGATTTGGTTTGTTGGTGTGGGACCTTCTAGATTCACCTCCATAAAAAAAAAATTCATACCCTAATCTCTGATTGATAAACAGAAAAATTGTGCAAAGCACAACCTTCAGGACAGATGCAATATGAAGGAAAAAATACTCCCTAGCCCAGCTCTTAACATTTGGAATGGCTAATGTGGTGTTGAAATGACACTGACAAGTCAAGGCCTGGGAAGAACCCATGGTAGGCACTTCATTGAGCAATATGGAAAAATATGAAGCTTTAAGAGTACTGTCAACTATACAATTTATTGGAGGAGCTCAGAATGTTATCGATAAAGTGGGGCTGTAGTATCTAGAACAGGCCAGGTTTAAGCAATGGCACTGACTTGTCTAGGGCTCCCAGGTATTAAAGCTTTCCCTCCTTTGGATTTCTTTAACTGGTAATTGATGAGTGTACAAGTCTGGTAAATTCTGAGCTGAACTTTATCTCATTTCAGTTCTACTTAAATATGTATGACAGAAGACATGGGTTTAATTTATGTACTAGTCTCTGTGGCACTGTCTCCTGGGATATTAGATATTAATTACTGTTTGAATTGTACAAATTACAAAAAGACTGACAATTGTTTGGTAACTATCAAAATGTATGAACCGCAATGAAAGACTTCATTGTTAGTGCCACAGAAACAGCTAAGTAGCTTAACTCATCCTCATTAGTACTCATTGGAGGATCCTTCAGAACAGCAAAGCTTTTAAGTTGAGTTATTTCCAAATATATATAAATTTGTTACTGCCTTGCTTGTTTCACACTGTCTAAAGGTATCACAAGATGTAATCTTTTGGGGCTTCTTGAGGAACCAAAGACATCTGCAGCTTCCATTTCAGAACAGTTCAATGTACTGGGCAGAATTATTTAACAGCTATGGCAAAGTTCCTCTCAACAACATGAAGGTTACCGATCTTATCTTTCTACCCAGCAATGGAATCGAACCAGTGCACTAACATCATTGCCTGCCTCGCCACCTGAGGGTTTGTAAGGAAGGAGACAACTCACCCTGTTGCCTTGCTTCCCCCATCCAACTTGGTGGGGGTAGCTGTGACTTTATTCGGTGTGGGTCTCCTTCCTTATAGACCCTCGGATGGTGAGGTGGGCAATGACTTCAGCACATTGATTCCATTCTGGTGCCGGGTAGTAAGCAACTTGTCTTATTATTGACTTATCTTACCTTAGTCAATAAGTGTAATTTTGACAAAATATTCTAGAAATTGCTCTTAAGATGCTACATGCAATTTGAAACCATTTTAACCAACACCAAGATCCAGGTGCTTAAGAGGTTTCCTTGGTCAAACAAAACAGTTTGTTCATGCACGTAGTGAGGACACAGAGAGTTTGGAGAGCCTCACATACCTTGGTAACATTGTTTACAACAATGATGAGTCTTGTATCTTGTTATGATGTCATCCAAAAGATTGACCATGCCCCTATTTATTATGTCAACATGTGTGTAAGATATTGATTAAATGTGTGTAGGGAAGAGATTTGGATCTACAAATTGCTTGTGCTCTTTGTATTGATTGCTCTGTGGCTGTGAGATATAAACACTGAACAGCGACTTGAAATTAATCAATGCCTTCAGTAAGAAATGTTTTTTACAGAATCATGGAATATCACAGAAGGGACTTTGAATCAAACTCAGTCACTCTGCCTCCATGGTGTAGTGGGTAGCACGTCTAGTTACAATATAATGGGCCTGGGTTTGAATCCCAGCTTGGGCAGTTAGTACCCAGCTAAGCCAGCTGTTCATCCTCCTTTATGGACTGGTTGATAAATGGGTATCTGAGGAAACCTGAGGAAGGTAAATTGTGGTAACCCAGCTGTCACACTTGCCCTGTGTCCTGGGGTAGTGGATTCCCAACCAACACTGCCTCAAGGACCTAGGAGTTTGAGATCAGCACTGAGGGGGCAAAGGCCCCCAACTTTACCTTTACTGTCAAACTACTGATTACTGTATGAGTGACTTGAAATATATATTTGTGTATCAGTCAATCTCATTTAAAAGTTGACACCAACTCTTGGGAAAAAAAAAAAAAAAAAAAAAATATATATATATATATATAAATATATATATATATATATATATATATATATATATATAAATATATATATATATATATATATATATATATATATATAACAACTCTAGTTCTTAATAAACCACCAGCTCTCAAACACCAAACACGGCCTACAGGATCTGTGGAAAGAAACTAAGACACAAGTACAAGCAAAAAGGTGAATAAGAAGGAAAATTCAGGTGGTCCAGACCTAGGTTAAATCTGGCTCTGATTAGCACAGACCTAAATCCCTTAACTTCCTATAATTAAAATAACTTGCATACTTTGTTTAATATAATTTCAGTGTATTTAGTGGCTAGTGAAAGTTTCTCCATCTGCTGGACATTCAAAGTTGTCTCAAAGTCAGTTTCTCCATGAAAAGGAAGACAGCAGCTTGCACATGCACTTTTTGTCAAACTAAGTGCATCTACCAGCTCAGTACAAGAGCTGAAAGACTGCAACATGACTGGCAGATTCATGTTACTGTTGACATGATTCCATAAATCAATATACACTGCCATTTTCAAGTTTTCAGTTGTTTTCATTTTATGAAATGCTACTTAATTATTACAAATCATTAAAAATTTGAAATTCAATTTGGGTTTACTCTTCATATCACCAATCCTCCCGAATTTGACCTTGCTTTTGGCCACCTCTTCTGATTCTTTTATGGGAGCAGCGATTAGCGGGCTTTATTTATTTATTTTTTTTGGTGCCCTTGAGCTGCCTCCTTTGTTGTAAAAAAAAAAAAAAAAAAAAAAAAAAAAAAATCATGTGTTCAACAGTTAGCAGCTGATCACATTTTCTCAGGTGCATTTGCTTCATGGTAAATAGTGACCTTCATATATTGTAATTTGAACAAGTAATTGTTAAGAGTAACTTGGCATTATTTAGCTATAGGATCCAAATTATAACAATGTATGAAAAAAACAAAAATATTGAGTAACGGTTTGCGCTTCCTGCATGGAATTGCTGTGGTTTATTGTGATTTAGATGCAATGGTCAAAGGTATTAAAAATATTTGACACCCAAGAACTCCTCATAGTTTTCAACATGGAAGAGCTTGTTGGAAAGTCATAATCCACTTGGACTCTTTATAGAGAAAAATAAGAATTTGGCCAGTTTTCCACAGCATCATTATTTTAGGTTGTTTTATGGTGGTTAATTATTTTTTTTGTGCAAAGCGTGACAAGAGTTGACAAGTACTGTGCCGACACTGAGAAAACTCAGATACCAAGTATAAATTCAACTGGTACTCAGGGATGTCACCACATCATCAGTAGAGGAGCTCAAGAAAGCATTTGATGAGAGGCATGTGGACACAGCAGGTGGGCAGGGTTTACATTAAAGACCCTCGTCTTATCTGTGCACCAACACTTGAAAGATGTCCTCAAGAAGGGTTCAATGACCAAATAGTAATTGGTTGCGTACAAAATATTTCAAATATATTTATTTGAGAATACTGTAACTTGGTCAAGACTTTTTGTGGAGACTGTGGAATCCAGCAATGGTGTGTCCAGCCTTTCAAAATCCTTTAAAAAAAATTGGAATGCATGCTTAGCTTATTTAACTGAGGTCTCAGTAGGGTTGAAGGTTCCATGAACCTAATTCTAAGGCAAATAAGGCAAGTTACATGATTGTTTAACTTAGGAGGTATCAGACAGCAAGCTGATTGAACCATGATGTGTGCCTCTGTCTCGTCAATTCTTGAGCCAGTACTTTGGGTTCTTTTGTACTAAGGTACTAAAATTAACAGCACCTGCCCAGCTCTGGACACTGTGGGGATTGCTTGTTTCCATGTGTTCATCCATCCTCTGACTGAAGAAAAAAATGGCGCATCAGGAGGTGCCAGATTATCTCTGGCAGGGCCAAAAAACAATTAGTCCTAGAATGGATACAACGATGGATCAAACACTTTCTTGTGATTAGGTATGGTATGTGTGTGCACACATATATTTAACTAAACCTGCTCCCAAACTAAGACAAAGGCCAGCCATTTTGTTCATGGTTGTACCCACTCTAGCTCTGACCATGAAACAGAACAATTGAGTGTGCCAAGATGCGAACCAGGCCTTTCATTCATCATTGTATCTACTGTAGCACTGACCACCATAAAACCAAATCATCAGGCATGCTGGACTCTCAGTGCCTGAATTAACAGACTTTTAATTGTTTCATTTGCTTCTTTACCAACAATCGAATCGGGCCCCAGTGGGCCAGTGGCCCCCAGCGGGCAGGTGGGGTGAGCAGGGAAGAGGCTGGCAGGGCAGGAGGAGAGAGAGAATGAAACAGCCAAATGTCATGGCCAAAATCCTTTTGGATTTTGGTGTCTATAGGGAACAAGTTGGATTTTTCACTCATTATTTGATACTTTTTTAAATGGTGAGTTTTAATTTCTGATCCAACCTATTTTTTAATCTAATAACAAACTTGAAAGTCTTGCACAGAAAAAAATAAAAAAAATAAATAAATAAATAAATAAAAAATCTCAAGGCATATTCAGTGAAAAAAAATAAAACATGAAAAACTAGACCTAGGCAGAAAATGCATATTTACCAAAAGAAATTTCTGGTTGATAGGGATATCATTGAGCTTCACTGGAGTAAAATGACTACAGTCCAGCACAGCTAAATAAATTTGCTACCACACCTGGTAGTTTCAAGCCTGAAAGTTATGAAACATGTGCTTAGCCTGACCCACTAATCTGATGATGACTGTGATGAAAATTCATGAGATGTGATGAGATGTGATTGTTTAGTGCAGGCTGTGGATGGAATGAGGGTACAGTGTGGATGAGGGATGCAGACAAATGGTATTGGCTGGTAGTCAGCAGCACAAGCTTTTCAAAATTTCTTCAGGGAGTAACCACAAAATATAAATATTTCGTTCAGTTATATTGAGTACACCATGCAAAAAATCTAAACTGCATATATTAAACCTGGGGATTTTGAGTGGTTAGCACAACTAGCTAGGAATTTGCATGCCTGGGTGTAAATTCTGGCCTGCGCAGTTGGCACGCAGCCCACTAAGCTGTTCCTCTCTTTTAGGTTGGTTGATATATGGGTACCTGGGGAAACCTGGGGAAGGTAAAGTGTAATAATCTGGAGGTCACACTGCCCCTGTGCCCTGGGGTAATGGGTTATTACCCACCACAGGCTCAAGGGCTAATGTGACAAAGATGAGCACTGAGGCCACGTGCAGCCACAGTATATGCAAAAATCCTTCCAGAGCTTGAAGCAACAACTGACTGAAGATACTGTGCTGGTCCACTTTGATTTGTCACCACCTTTCAGCATTTCATGCAATACTTCAGTTGGAATTAGGGTTGTACTGTTTCATAGCTATCCAGATGGCAGTGAGAGACTAATTGCCAATATGTCCAAGGCACTTACAAAGTCTCAGTGAAATTACAGCCAGATTCATTCATTCATTAACTTTGAAGAAATTCAAGTAGTATCTCTAAGACTGACATTTTGTGATGACAATGTATTATAAGCCATTACTCATGCTGTTTGGATATACCAAAGCTATTCTTGCACTTGCTGCCAACCAGCTGCCTCAGAAGGCACTACAGTTAGGCCAGCCTGACTTCCATAGAGTACAGTAAAACTGCTCAACACAATAATTTGAAGGCCTTGAGTTGTTTAACTCCAGATAATGATAGTTCCTTCAATGGAAAGGAAACTGTGGATGATGTGGACACTATTTGTGCAATTAAAATAAAAATGTGACTTTGTCAGGGAGGCTGGTTCCCAGAGAAGACAGAAGAAAAGGAGAAAAGGATAGCAGCATGGAGAACATTCAAGATTTGCTGGATTTGGCAAGGAAGTACAGATCAGATACAATGTTATTGTTGTTCAAGGACTGTGATGGTCTAGCAGACCCTACTCACCCTGGCCCTGTGATGATAAGAAAACACTCAAGGCAGCCATTGCTATTGGTCTTGATGTGGGAGTTGCCGACTCCAGGGTATCATTTATATTGGCACCTTATAGACACTTTCTTTCCTTGAAAGTTGTTTATAATCTGATGCATTGTACTGGACACTGATATTAAAATTCCTGCAAGGCCAAATGGTGTCACAAGCAAGAATACAATATTTGCATATGCAAATATGAGACCCAGTGTATCCACCAACACACATTTCTAAAACTGGCAGCTTGAATGTCTCCAGGTTTGTTCCAATTATCTTTCATAGATGAAATGACATCAACTGGCAGAGGAAAATTCATGTGTATTCAATGTATTCTTTCTCTCTGTGTTTGGATACAGACTTGATTCTGATAAGAGTTTTAGGGCAAACTGCTGGATTTTGCCAATGTATCCAGGTCCTTTATGATTCAGACACTAAAGTATACCACTTGATTTTCAACATCCTAATGTTAAGAATCATTGTGTATTTCATCGTATTTTGTTAATTTTTTTATTTAAGATCAATTGGGCTTCTACTGTAATGCCCAGAAATCTCTTCTCATCATCCATGACATCTCCGTGTCATGAAACACACAAGAAATTGATCTTAGTCCAGAAAGGGTAAAACATACACTTCTGAGGCCGGGTTTGATTCTGAGACCAGCCAGATGGGGAGCCACCACTCTCCCCTTCAGCTATGGAGGCACCCTATAGTTAAGTGGACTTTTTTTATAGGGGCTTTCCACATTGAACAGGTCACTACTCTCCTAATTTCACCAATTTCAGCAGAATTTTCATCCTTATAAAACACGTACAAATGAAAGGAAAACAGTGGAAAAATTGGACCCTAACATGAGAATATTCATCATAATGTATTTGCTTCATTATCATCAAAATATTTTCTTAATATTATCAAAATTCTTTTCAACTTCATAAGGTGATTCATCAAGAAAATTACACTGTACTTGCTATAACATGCTGTTTTAGAATGGCTGGGAAAATGTAGGGAGTGCAAACATAAATAAAATGAATGAACATGTAAATAAACAAAATCATTAAGTGCTAATTTACTAGGCAATTTATAATTTCTTGTTCTGTGTGTCTCCTCTACTAACGGCCTCCATACTAACCCCTTATTCTCCCACCGTTCCTTCTCGAAGCCTTTGTGGATGGACTGGGCTATTGAAGATTCCATAAGGTCCACATAGCGAACAACCATTGGGGCAAACGTTTCTCTGAGGTGTTGGTGGAAGCGTCCATTTTTTAGGTTGTCTGGGAATAGAGTTAAAACATTAATACACGCACACACACACACACACACACAAAAAAAAAAAAAATAAATAAATAAATAAATAAATAAATAAATAAAATAAATAAATAAATAAATAAATAAATAAATAAATAAATAAAAATAAAAAATAAAATAAAGCATGAACATAAATAACCTTTGTAGGTTCTTTAGACATTGATGTAGCCTAAGCTAATGAGTTCAGCTTTCTCTTTCCTCAGCATTAGACACCTGAAAGTTACAAGTTACTTCTTGCAATCTTTTTAAGTCAGTCCAGTGGACAATAGTAAAAATGCAAACTCTATATAATTAGACTGAAAAAAATTGTCATACCTAATCAGAAAAATCTTGCTCAACTCTCCCTAGCAGTAGCAAAGCAATGAAATAAACGTTTTAGAGAACTGTACTAAAATAACATATTTTGGTATCTTTTAAAAAATACTCAAAATATTCTGCATTTACTCATGTGTATGGGTTTCTGGTACAGGGGAACCTTGCTTGACAAATAGATTACGTTCCTGAAAAAAAGTTCACTATGCGAATTTCTATTGTGTGAATCCTTAATAACACAGAGCAAATGGAGTTAGGTTCCAGGACCTTGATTTTTTCCCCTCATCCACCCTTATTAAGCTTTTTCTTGTGGCATCTTAACAGATATGCTACTCTTTAACCCTTCCTAACCATTCATGGCTGAGGAAATCCAGGAAACACTTAAAATTCTTAAAGAAAAAGTAAAAAAAATGTATCAAAGGCCCATATTCTCAAAGATTTCAGGGCTCACACACCCAAAAGTGGTAAGGCTTTCATAGAGGTTGCAAGTATTTCCGTGGGTATTTTATGAGCCTTGTGATAGTTTGACAAAGCTTCAGCACCATGGATGTTAAAAACATTCATAAGAAACTGACTAGTCTCTTGTGTGGCCTTTGGAAATAATTGTTGAGAGCCAAAAGCATTTGAGGACTAAGATACCCCTTTGTTTAGCTTCATTTCCTTCAGTGGTGGGCACAGTTCTGCTAACCTGCTAACACTAATTAGTGAAGCAAAGTTTTTGTTAAGTTCGTTTTGTTTTACAATATTGTCAATATCTTTTTCAGGTGCCAAAGTTTCCCGAACCTTCAAAGTTCTGCTTCTGCTTGTGATTTTTTTTTTTTTCCATTTCCCACTGAATAATTCGGTAACATTCTCTCAGTACTCTTATTCATTTCCAGTTACATGTAATTTTTACCATTGAATTTCACTTCCCACACCTTTCTTATAGATTCTGACTAGATTTTCTTGCAGCATTTTACAATTGTCCTAAGCTCCTATTTTCATCATGATCTTGACATCATCTGCAATAAAGCTTTCCTTCACCATGTAATTTACATAGATTAGTATCATTATGGGCATCAGTGCCAAGGCCTATCAGCTTTGCTTGTTACTTCCCTCCATCTTGACACTCTTCATGTAATTCACCATGGCCCGATCGCGAGCTGGATTCATCATCGCCAGCAAGTACCCATCCAGCAAGAGCAAGCTCATTATAGTTGATTTCTGGGTACTATTAGGACCTTCACATGCCACAAACTGCATTTCCCTTGCTCAAGAGGAGACAGTAACCACTCCTTGTTAGTGGAAAAACCTCAGCCTGAGTGGGGCTTAAATCTGAAAGTCACTTGTTCCCTGTCTTACTGTATAGCTGTGAGACATGGACACTGCATAGTGACTTGGAGAGGTGTGTCAATTCCTTTGGTACCAAGTGCTTTTGCATGATCATGGGGTGTTGCTGGAATGACTGTGTCAAACCAGCAACTACGTGATGAAACTGAATTGAGGTCTGTTACCAGCTTAGTCTGTGAATACCAACTTCAACTATATGGGCATGTGGTATGCCTCCCAGATGTCGATCTGCTCACAGGGTTGTTTCGGTATGAGACAACCCTGAGTGGAGGAAACCAAGGCAATGCCCATGTAACTCATGGCTGGGGAAAGTTGATCGATCCTGCCGAGAAGGATTTGAGATGGATTGGGCGGCTGTATGGGAGCTTACACGGAGGGACCGTCGGGAGTATAGGTGACAAGCGAGTGAAGCGACGCACCCCGGGTGTATACTCCCCATTAGTTAGTTGGAGCGGGGCTTGAACTTCAGCCTGCCAGTGCAAAGCCTTAGTCCACTGAGCTATCAGAGCACACACACACACTGTGTGTGTATGTGTGTGTGTGTGTGTGTGTGTGTGTGTGTGTGTATTTATGTATTTGATCGGCATACAGAACATAGCAGCATCTTGTACTCCGAAAATCCCTGCTTCATCATTCTCATGTTTTTCATCCATAATGGACTTTGCTCAATTTTTCCTTGTTTTGTAAGTCAATTAATGTATTTTAAGTAATAAATGTCTCTCTTTGGTCACAAACCAATGATTCCCATTGAAATAACACCTTCATTTAGCACAAAATCAATCAACTTGCAATGAAAAAGAAATAGAAAAGTTCTATGAGGATGTGAAAGTAGCTATGAAAGAGCAGAGAACCAAGTTTTCAAGTCATGGGAAACTTGAATGCCAAAGTAGGGACCAAAGCTGGTAGTAAAACAGAATTGGCCATTTTGTAATAGATATAAGAAATGGGAGATCAATTTGTTGAATTTGTGGAAAAAGGCAGAGTCATGAACACAAATTTAAAGAAAAGAGCAAACAGGAAATGGACCTTGGAAAGCCCTAATGGACACAATGAATGAAACTGACATCAATGTTATCAGAAATCCAGACAAAGTGGAGAAAGTAATAGTACTAAATGAACTCAAATCAAATGAAAACAGACTGATTTGATTTAGAGTGCATTTTTGTTTTTATTTGTATTTGCCCCTGAGCTGCTTCCTTTACAGTAGAAAAAAAGTTTTACTGTCAGGGAGAGTTTAAATATATGGTTTAAAAAATCCAGAACAAATTCTCAAATCTACTAATGAAGCTGAAGGAGGTATAGAGGAAGCAAATGCCAAATTAACCCTTAGACAGTGGCAGTATTTGAAGAGTAGCTCCCCCCAAAATGAAAGGTCTATATATAGTCACTGTCGACCTTAGGACCATAGCATAAATATAGTTACGCCACATGAGAGATGTTTTAACTATTGTCTTTAAATAGATTCTACCGCAATCTTTAAGTGTTATTATATTTCTGCCATACAAAACTGACTGACTGAATTTTGGACCATCTATTTATAGTTCCACCACCGTCTAAGGGTTAACTGAGATTATAATGGAAGCCACACTAGAAATAGAAAAGGCACCAGTGAACAACAGTAGCAGCCTCACAAAAGAAACAAAAGCTCTCATGAAGAGGCACAAAGATACGAGTGTAAAAACTAGAAGAGATGAGATAAAAGTTGGCAAAACTGACAAAACTTATCAACAGAAGTTACTGATATCTGTAAATTTAACAACACAGCTGGCAGTATGTGTTCATGTCACCCAGACTTTCCCATGACAAGTTCTCCCTTATTTTTTTATACATACAGGGTTGTTACATGAATGGATTAAACATTTATATAAAACTTTCATGCAGCCTTTGATTGGTTGTGTGGCTGATAGGTGGGGAGGGAGAAAGGGAAGAAGGAACTTGGGAGGGGATGGGAGAGAGGGAGAGGGGGAGAGTGAAGTTAAGTGGGACAAAGAAGGGATGGAAGCTGGTAGCGCATGAACATTTCATTATTGACAACCCACCACTCCATCCATCCCACCCTCTATTGCAACTGCCACCTTCCCCCTCAGTTCCCCCCCCTAACACTCTCTCTCGTCATTTCCAGCACCCCTCCCTCCGTCCTTCCCTCCATTGCCCCACACACCTCTCCCTTTACTTTCTCCCCCCTCACCTCCCTCCCTCCCAAGTCCCTTCCAATGTCCATTTCTCCCCTTCTACCTCTCCTTCTGTGTATCTTGCACATGGTCAAGGGCAGTGCGCTTTGTTTGAGCTCTCTCCCCCCTCACCTCCCTCTCTCCCAAGTCCCTTCCAATGTCCATCTCTCCCCTTCTACATCTCCTTCTGTCTATCTTGCACATGGTCAAGGGCAGTGTGCTTTGTTTGAGCTTTAAACTTGGCTCACACCTTCCATCCAAGAGAAAAAAGGAAGGATTGGAAGGCACTGAATCATCTCAGGCCTAATAAAAATAAATGAACAATCAGGCTTCCCGACTCAGTGGCTGGATTAACAGACTTTTACCGTGGTATGATATGAATAGCAACCTACTACTCTCCCAGAAGAGAGTGGTGTACAATCATCATATTCTACCATACCTAACATACGGTTCAGAACTGGGTGCCTTAAAAAAAGATTTAGAGAAAGAAGCGCACGACGAAAAACGGAGAAAAATGTTGGGTATAACGGGAAGCGAACGGTGTACTGGGAAGCGTACATCACAGATTCAGGAACAAAGGTTGAAAATATTTTAATGGCAATTAGGAATAAGAAATGGACTTGGGTAGGTCATATCATGTGTAGAACAGATAAAAGATGGACATCCAAAGAAACAATGGTAATCCAGAGATTGTAGATATCAGAGCAGACAGGACCAAGAGGAGAAATGAAATTAGAGCATTGGCTGGAGCAGGATGGTGTACATTAACATTAGAGTTGAAGAATGTTGGGAAAGGTTTTTGCCCTATAGCTGGCTAGTAATGGCTGAAGATGATGATGATAAAAACACAAGGATTGTTTTGAAAAAGGTGGCAACTATTGTGTTTTTGCTGTTTTCTTTCCTACAAGACCTGTGCAACCTGGATGCATCTAAATGTGCATACTTTGGGTATACTTTACAGTGCTTAGAATTAAGAGGTTCACAGAGCACTTATGAAGCACATAAATGAAAGGCTTATAACCTACATGTCTATTTATAACCCTCACTCCATATTCCGTCAGGGCATCAAGTCATTAGAAATTAGAGATGACCACATCTTTCAAAGTTAACCCTGTATATCTTTTAACATTGATTTGTTGAGCACAGGGGTATTAATGAAATTAGAGGAAGATTAAATACATGTACTGAATTTTTTACATGTAAAAAGGATGTTGAATCGACATAAAAAAAAAAGTGAATTGGACCAAACTGTCCTTAGCGTCTACAGCAATTTAACAAAGAACTGAGGAAATAATCAAGGAAAGTCATTTTATCCAAATGGAAGTGCAATGTCATGGAGACAAGTTGGATAATGTATCAAGACAATGCACCAGCTCACCAATCACAAGTTGTACAGCAGATTCTTGATGACCTGGTGTGGTAATGATAAGCCATCCACCCTATTCACTGGACCTGGCATCGTGTGCTTCTTTTTAATTCCCTGAGGTGGAAAAACAGCTCTTCACTCTACATCCACTACTCAAGCTAACATAATCATGGTGTTTTCAACATGGTACTGATCTTCTGGGTGAAAACATGAGGCATTGCAAAAAGCAAGAGAAAGTAACATTTTGAAGACAGATGAATCTATACTAGTAGATCATGTTTCTGACATGTCTTCAATTACAACTTTCAAAACGACCCTTGTATATCAACTTCCTTGACTTTTCATATTTACCTTTCCGCTTTTTACTGCATGATGTCTTACCCATCTCGTGGCTTAACAATCTATATTGATGAATATTTGTTACCATTTCATAATCAAATATTTAAACTTCCTCTTTTAGTATAGTTTCATGACCATCTAAGCAATTCTACTCATTAACTAAAAAATGTTTGCTTGACATCCTGAGAATATACTGACAACTGTGTTAGTGTCATAAATTCCATTTTTTTTAATTCCATGATGTGAAGTATTTGTATGAAAAAAAGTTGCACGGGGTGTGTAGTACAATGGATCGCCATAATTCATCACTAATATAGACCACGAAAACATGAAGAGCAATTCAACTTTCAACAAAACAGTGTGGCCCATAAGAATGCTATAATAATAAAGTTGAATTAAGACTTTAATAACCTGAGTCATTGATTTTAAAGATAGACTATTAGCAATTTGAGTAAAGTAAGATCTTTTTTTCCCATGAACATTATTGTTTTCTCATGAAAACAACTACTAAGTGATAAGAGTGAATTTATTACTGAAATTTTGGCGTGTTGTGGCTACTGGAAGGAAAGCAAACACTGTGGTGCAGAGCGTATGGTCCTCTTGACCCCTGGATCTGTTTATAAATTAACACGCATCACTCCATTTTCATTGCCCAGTCACTTTGCATATAAGTGGTAAAGATATCAGAATGTTTAGGTAAAAGCTGAGCTTTCTTCTCCAGCTGTGGTGCTTTCTTCACAATAATGAGCTGTGGTTAACATAAATTTTTTGACGTCAAATTATTCTTTCATGTAGATATGTGATGAATGAAGATATTTTTTGTATACGATAACAACAAGTTTATATTTCTATCTATATTGAAGTTAACAGTATAAGTATGACTATTTTTTTTGTCTCATCATAATCCTTGACACTTTAGGCACTGTACATGTTCAATGGTGAAATTGCGTTGTTAATATTTCAAGTTGATATTGAGATGTAATTTTTTTTTTTTTCATGCATCCCGTAGTACTGCAAGGTTGTTTGAGCGCAGAGCGAGCTTCCTGGGCCAAGCAAACTTAACTATTCCAGCGCGGTGATTGGCTGCCACTTGGCCAGTCAAAATTCAAGAGCATGAGGGGTTGTGGCTGCCTGTAATATCATGATGAAACAGACTATAGTCATTTTGGATCATAACAACACAATACATCCCTCCAAGAAGTTGTTAGAGAGGAGAAGATCTGCTGCAAGGAATTTGTTTCAAATGCAACGAAGACAACAGGAAAAATCTCAATAACCCATCAAACCTCTTGCTGCCTCTCAACTTCCACTACCCTCAGCCCAGCCTTTAACACCTGCTTCTCCAACCTTCTACATATGCTGCTCAAACATTGTCTACACCTGCTGCTTCAACACCATCTACATCTGCTGCTGCCCCAAAAGTATCAGATGAAGGTGCTGCTGCTCTCAAAACGAAACAGGAGATTCAAAGTCAGCTGTTCAAAGCAGACTTAGCACTGCCTGCCAGCGATACACCTCACTTTGTTGCCACACTTTCAAAGATACAAGATCTGCTTGCTGATGCTGAATGCAAAACATGTGGTGTAGGTCTGGCTGTGGAGGGAAAGAAAGACTAAAAGGAAGGAGGCACCTTTGGAAACCCTCGATCACCACCAAGGAGTAATATCCTGTTGGGACGGGAGGGGATCAAGTGCCAATTGAGATTAGGATTGGTTAGATTACCATAACTATTCCTAACCCTACCATAACTATTCCTAACCCTAATTAAATATCTATAGTTTTTTTTATTTTATGAAAATCCCATATAGATCATAAATTTTGTACTGTACACAAATTGCATGTCAACAGAAAATGAGTGATAAATTGGTACTACAATTATTGCCCTTTGGTGATATAATAATTCCATTAATTTTGAATGTAATATTGAAAGAAATAGAGTAGCTAAAAGATGAATGTACTGAGAAAATTTTGTGGTTACTTTTTTCTAAACAAATAAACATTGTCAATATGTTTTTCTGAAGGGACAAAGAAGGGAAGAATTTTGACTCATAAAATTAGTGTATTAAGGGATTTTTGTGTGTGGAGCAAATAATTGTTGGTTTTATGAGTAAAACTACCAAATATCACAGAGCTTGAGTGCACATACAGCTCTCATGAATGTTACTAGCTTTACTTTCGTTTTCAATATTTTAAGCATTTTAATTTTTCCTGCAAAAAGTTTGAAGGCAATTGTATTCAAACTTGTAGATGTTATAGCTTATTTAATGTCATATAACAAAGCTAATCCAGACAAGATGAATTAATATGAATGTACCCTTCCATGTACAAAGCAGCGCTTCTGCTTAAGTCATAATCATGCATAGAGATATAAGATATGAAATTAATAAGAAATAATGTATATAATGTAGGTAACAACTGTGAGTAATAAATGAGGTGTGTGGTTATGATGATAGGTGGTATCTGAGGTGGAAAGGGAGGCAACTAGGCCACTCCTCCTCAGTCCTCCTCACTGCCACCTTGGCAACCACCACTACCACCACCACTCTCCTCCCTCTCAATGTGAGGAATAAACCACCACCAAATGATCACTAGATGGGAACTTAGGCCACTTAAAATGACCAGAGGTAGCTGCACAACATGACAGTACATTCAAGTCTTAATTTCCTAGACCTTGATATTCCTGGACTAAATTTGGGGCTGGCAATTTCCAGACATATGCCCAGCCAAGTCTGGAAACCGAAATAGAAGATTGGGTCAAAAATCTGTGGTCTGCTTATGACCAGCAGTTGCCGAATGTATGCCTGGCCAAGTCTGGGTATTGGAACCGACCATACGTCAGATTCCGTCCCTCAGTCGATGTCCACAACCATTGGTAGCCATGGGTGTGCTGGACATGTTTGTTTATTGTTGTCTCATGTTGTTAAGTGGCAGTACAATGGCCTTACATTTGAATGTAAATACAGTATGTACTGAAAACAAGTATATAAATAATTCACAGTACATTCTAATACTTTTGGCCAACTGGAGAGATGAAAAAGAAAATGGTGGGCATCTGCTCTGCTTGATGGCCACACACCTGTTTGTTTGTGTGTGTGACATGTGTGTGTGTGTGTGTGTGTGTGTGTTTGTGCATGTGTATAATTAACCATGGTCTGACTACGTGCTAGCCTCACGATCACCAGCCAGTACACTCCTCGAATGAGCAAGCTCACAAGTGATGGATCTCTGGGTTTAGCTAAAACCTCACAAACACACACCCGAGAGGTGGGACACAACCCTTTACTAGACACCTAGTACCATTCACTGCTGGGTGGACAGGAGACTGTACTTTTGTCTCTACTCTGCCCAGGAATCAAACCTCTTGGTTCGAGGTCCTCAGAAAATCCGCTTCATCTTTCCTACTTTTATGTCATTAGTAAGGTATATATAGTATTACAGGTTAAATCATATAGTTTGCCACCATGGTGTGGTGGTTAGCATGCTTTTGCTCGTAAATCAAAACGCTCGTAAACTAAGGCACTCATAAACCGAAGTACAGTAAGACCCCGATTATCCGAAATGGAAGGGGGGAAGCCTCTTTCGGATAAGCCGATTTTTCGGATAATCCGGATTTATGGCCGCCATTTTGATCGCCGCCTGTTTGATCGTCGGCATTGTGTTCTGCTGTATGGTAAGGACGACTTTCTTCCTTTTCCCGGTTTCTTTCGGCATGGTGATGTAGAAAGAAGTGAGGTCGAAGCACAGGTAGAACGCGATGCAACTGCCCAGTGTGAAGTGTGTGACGCGACTGCCGCCGACTGACGATGTAAACAATGAAACCAAACAAACACACGCTACGCTAAACAAAGTAGTACGCTTAAAACATGTGATGTAAATGTTTTATTGTATGTTTGTCTGTGTGTCTCCTTGTCTGGACCAGTGTATGTTGATACTTGTGAGCGTTGCAGATCTGAATTGTGAATGTTGTAGAGTGCGATTATGAATGGTTGTGCAAGCTTGCAAGTGTGACCTTGATGCATCGTGCAGGTGGAGACACAGTATGATGACTCATATTATCGCGCAACTCGTATGTTGGAAGGGGAATGTGGCATGGAGTGGAGAGGGGAGTCGTGTTTGTGTCGTTGTCTTGAGAGTACGTGTGAGAGTAGTCGTGCAGTAGTTTGTTCGTTTCGCCGCACCTACGTCCTTGCTGGGGCGAAGGTGCAGACGTGGTTGTTTAGAGTTTGTTTAATTTATTTTGTATAATACATTGATATATTCGTTACAATCTATTTCTGCAATACGTATTAGAAAGAATATTCATTTTAACTGGTCTTATCAATTTTTAATGTGTTAATATAGTACATATGAGGCCGCAAAAAAAAAAAATTAAAGCCATTTTTTTTTTTGCGAAAAATCGCGTTTAAGTTTTGCAATGTTTAAATTATCATAACTTCATTGGTTTTAAGGACACTTCAATTAAAGACCAAAATGAAGGTTAAGGTATGTAGAATATTGGCATGTACTCAGTTAAAAAAAAAAAAATATATAGGTCGAAAAGTAGGTTTTTCAAAACATCCAATATTAATTAATTTTTTTTAATATGTCATACACAGCTGATGCAATATTAATTAACTTTTAATATGTCATACACAGTTCATGATATTCATGATAATCCGGAACATGAAGGAAGTTACAAAACGTAAAATATACTAATAAACAATAAATGCTAGTTTTGCACACTTACGGAAAGAAAAAAAAAAACGTTTTTGCATGATGCTATTTGGCGCTCTGTACATTTTAAGCTCGACTGCTTTCTTATCTCACTTTCAACTGCGTAGGTGATAATGTAGGGTTATTTTGAAGGACTCCCAGGCCTATTTCCACTGCAGTTTTGTACAAACCGACATTCCTCGCTTATAAAGGGTCAAAATAGTGTTATACCACAAAATCGCATTTTTGGCCAGATGGCGCTTTGTACGTTTTCGCTCGCACGGCCTCATATGTAGTTACTTTTATTTATTTTTGATGTTTTATAACGTTTTAGTATAGAAAAAAAAAATTTTTTTTAATTGCATTATCCAGATCAATTTCGGATACTCCGGTTTTTCGGATAATCCGCTTTCGGATAATCGGGGTTTTACTGTATTACTGTATCTTATACATGTAAGTAATTTTCTTTTACCTTCATTAGAATAGGAGTTAACACTTGTTTTTACATGGTACATAGACATGATACATAATGCAGTAAGTCTACCATATAATTATAAAAATTCACACCCCAGACAGGTTGGGTAATTATCCCAGCTTTCATTCAAGTTAACTCAATGTATACTGGATCTGTTACAGCTCCACAGGTTGCCACAGATTTCAAACTAGGAAAATCACTTGATTAAGTCAAGGGAGATGGACTTTCTTGTACATTGTAGACAATTTTACTTATAGAAAATCAGCTTCATTTGTACTAAAAATCATAAACCCAGACTTTCAAATAAAGTAATCTTTGATTTAAGAGAAAATCCAAGGAAAACTTACCATCTGTTCTTAGGTAGTCATTTAGTATCTGGAAGAGTGGGAAGGAGTCCCAGGTATCAGGAGGCTGCTCAGCTAGTACTTGATCCATGTCCACAGCAAACAGGGACCAGAAGATTTCAGCGTGCTCCACTAAGAGGTCACTGAACCATGCAAATGCCTGAAAATAACACATCTGAAAGTTAAGCTTTATTACAACAGTAAAAACTCCATAGACAAAAGTATGTAAGATTGAGCAATGAGAAAATTTAATATCAGTTGCACTCAAGACCCCTCCCCCCAAAATTTCCATGTTTTGCAGCACATAAGATGCACCTTTTCCCAAACTTTTACCCTCTAAATCATGCTACATTTTATATGGTGCTTAACCTTGAGGTTCAACAAGATATCTATGAATCTCCTAGTTTCTTGGAACCCAACTACAGAATATATATATATATATATATATATATATATATATATATATATATATATATATATATATATATATATATATATATATATATATATATATATATATAATATATATATATATATATATATATTACATAACTCCATTTAATATGGATAATGCTGATGGTGTATGGTCTACATGACTGACAAGATGTTTGTTTACATTGATGAAGTTCAAACTGTTTGCATTACTTTTATTGTTATTATGCTTGCACTGGGAAGTGAACAATACTTGTCCATTTAGTTGCACTGCACTACCTACCTCAGGAATCAGGAAGAGTATATTAGATATAATAAAAGAGAAAGGCTGAAGGATAAGAAGTGCAACATATGCAAGTTATATGGCATTAGGAATTCATTAAGCAAAGATACAAAATATTTGTAAAAGGTTCAGAAAAGATACCAGGGGAATTTTAATATATATTTTTAGGTAAATTGGTATTCTAATAATCTAATCTTTACATTTCTTGAAAATTTTTTGCTTTTGTCTTTAGAAATTCGAATAAATTAACCCTTTCACATACTGACGATGGCTTTGGCTGTCATCCAACCTTTGAGGCTCTGACGTATTGATGACAGCTTCAGCCGTCATTGGGGGGGGGGGGGGGGATATATATATATATATATATATATATATATATATATATATATATATATATATATATATATATATATATATATATATATATATATATATATATATATATATATAATAAAATGCAATGGCCGCCACGAGCTGGATATTCATAAAATACATGGTCCATAATGAGCTTAGTTTCTGTGAAGAAAACGATACGTTTTTTCCTGATTCACTAGTGCACTAAATAAACTTCCTTTTCAAGAACATAAACCATCTGTATTTGTATATACACAATGAAATCTATCTATTGTACCTTAAGTCTTCCACTTGCCATGTTCCACTCCATTTTTGTGGTCCTTCTTTTAGTAACTTTTTTATGCTTTGTTTCTCTGTCTGCTGGGAATGAGCCTTTCTCTCCTTGAAGGTCTTGCTGGCCTGGGATTACCCCTACATTCCTCTAGTTGGGGATAGTCATAGTCCTTTAATTTTTGTTGCATAATAGGATGTTCCACTTCTGGGTCTTGGTCTGGAGGACAACTTTGAGCAGCAACACTGCTCTGATGCTCTGGTTTGATTGTGCTCTTGGGAGGAGTCTAGTTGTGTGACTGCTTCCACACAAACATCCTGAACTCTGAGCCCTATAATACCCTCAATAACTTCGGTGTCTTCTTCCTGGTGCACTATTTGCTTGATAGCTATTGATTCTCTGATCAGATTCAGGTTTGAGCTGTATTTCTCTCTCATCAGCCTTAAACTTATCAATCTACTCCTGGAAAGCCTCCCTCAACTCTGCAATCTTCTTGAAATTTTTCTCCAACATTGTTGTCCATCTTAATTTCATCTGAGACATTTTCTTTTCAAACTTAAAATCATCTTGGTCTGTGGCCATACCTTAGCAAGACGTGTGGAATAATTTCTCACATCCATCACACATTATGCACTCAGATCCTTTTCACGGCCCTGGTTCACCTACTGTTGGGTTCCCTGCCAAACCAGTAGGTTTTGAGCCCCTCAGTTCTGTTCAATTATTTAGTTTTCTTATCTACTCCTTCTTCAGCTGTAAAGAAATTCAGTGGGAAGACTTGAGTATAGAGGAAGGAGTCATGGGAAGCAAAGGCAGGCAAAGGAACAAGCAGAAGTTATGAACAAATGTGTCTTAAAAGTTTTCAGAATGGAAAGTGACATGATGGAAAAAGAGGGAGTCTGAAAGTAAGATGTACTGTGGATCAGTGAAGTGAATCTTGTTTTTCTAATTCTTCATTTTCTGTACATCCACTTTCACATTCCCTCTTGTCCATCATGTCTCTTTCCACTAAAAAAAAACTGTGGAAAAGATTTGATCATAATTTCTGCTTATTCCTTTACCTCCTTGATCTTCAGTTTACTGATCCTTGCATTAGATTTCATTTTTATCATTGAGACATCTCTAGAAAAGCTTGGGTTCTTTACATTTCCATATGAAATTTCTCTTAGGGTTCTTTTCTTCCTCTCTGTAGATTCATTTGGAGGCCTCACTTGCTTATATAGTTCTCCTTATCCCTCCCTTGTCTTTGGTGGGACACATCCCACCGCAGTATCTTCTTTTTTGCCCAAGTCATTTGATATTTTGAGCCAGGGTGTAGGGATTGAACCATGCTGCTGCTGCACAACATCAAGAAGGACATCCAGTTTCAAACCCAAAGTCATAATTTCAAAAAGCATCAACCCTTAACACCAAGGAGGAAGTAATGGGGATGCCCACGGAGTTTGTGGCTTGAGCAAGTTGATGGGTCCTGGCATGAGGTACAATGTCACTGATCCATTCCAAAGGGCATAAAGATGTGAAGAACAATGTTAAACGAACTGAAGGTCTTATGGGAAAAATTTAATTGGGACCTACCTACCCCTAAAAAATCCTAACTTGAGAAACCGCTTATTTTTCATTATCTGTTAGATATTGTCAGTACCTGTATTTTATAAAGAATCAAGCATTAGCAAATTATTCACAGTAGTGTGATAGCATGGAGGAGTGATTGCTGTTTACATAAATCAGCACTGCGAACGGCAAGAATAACATGATAAACACGTGTTATTACATGAGAAATTTGTGGCATCTGGTTAAACTTGAACAATGAGGACAATGGTGGGCAATGTGTTGTGGTTGCTAAGGCTTCCAAGAGTGGCGCTGCTGTGTGAGTGTATGAGCATCGACACATGTGAGGCAGGTGGTTTAAATCCTGTATGGGTGGTGTGTGACAGCAGGGAGAGAGAGAACGAGAAAGAGAGAGGGCACAAGAGTGAGCCATGGTGGCAGGTGGAGGGAGAGAAGTGTATTTGGGTGTCGATGCGCAGATATCATAATGTTCTAAAAACCTTGATTTTTGTCCTGCAAGGCATCATACTCTGAATTTGATGTTGTACTGTAATGATGTTACATGGGGCCTTTATATACTTAAGTTGGGAAGAGGTTAGCATGGAGACTTGCCCAGAGGAACCCCTGAGTTTGGTGTTGTTGGGTGGGTGAGGCAACGCACCCCCATGTTGTATGCTCCTACTCATTGATTGATTGTTGTTCAGTCATGCTAAGTTATTGAGAATGAGAAGAATGGTTACAGAAAACCTTCCTAATGGAAACCTTAGGGAATACAGTTGGTGTGTAGGTAAAGCAATAGATCTGAGGATATGTAATTTTAAGATAATGATGATTATGATGATTGAGGATGACGATGTAAATGATGACAATAATGGAAATTTTAAACATGCCGCCTGCAATACTTCTCATGGCCTACTCCTCTCATCACAAAATGTAGAATATTTCTTGGAGTAGAATTAAACCTTTCCAATAGGATTTTGCCAATAACGTCTAATTAGGTCAGAAAGACATTATTAATGAAAACGTTATTCATGTGACATTGAAATATATGTATGTATTTAGAAAGGGCTAACAGCTACCTTCATACCAGGATTTTCACCCATTTTTCCCACTTAAACCCTCCTATCAGTACCCAGTAAGAATCCTAATTGAATTAACATGAGTAATATGGAACTCACCTTAAAGGAGTTAATGAGGTGTTTGGTAAGATGGTTGTTCCAAGGTTTGTGCATAGCAGCTACTGTGGAGCACCACTCCCCCCATCCCCACGCTGGCCCCTCTTGCCTGGCTTACCCATTTCCAGGAACACAAAAAAGACATCAAAGCCAACCAACCTTTACAACTACTGGTTATAGAGGCAAAGCTATCATGCAGCAGCAAATGCACCACTTTAAGCCACAGAGCATGAGAACCCTTGAGCTAGTGGGTGACCTGGCTGCAACCAAGGATAAAAGACAATAATAAAATGCATCAAGTGTTGTCTGTAACTGCCAATCCACATCTGAGTGGTAATAAAAACTTACAGTGCGTGATGGCCAAACTGCAGAAATGGTCATATTATGCAGATTAGTGCAATTAGTGCTTTGAAATATCAAAATATTGCTCAATACTGTGCTGACATTTGAATTACGAGTCACTGATAACACATGATGGACTGTGGGTAAAACGGTGAAGTATCCTTAGTCTTTTATCCTTCATCATGGCCATGCCTTCCACAACTCAAAAGTTCTCAAATTCTGTGGTTTGAAGTTGTGTGCCTGTGCTGTTGTGTGAAATTTTTGCTTCAATAACTTTGATGTGTTTGATGTGTTATGCATTTCTTAATATTTCAGCTAAAAATCATAGTGACAGGAGCTCAAATGGGAAAAGGGGCTGAAAATCCTGGGGTGACAGTGATGTAGGATGATCAGGATCCCAGAATATTTGGAGACCAGCACTGCATACACGTACTGGTAATTACCAAGATGCCAAGTGCATGACTCGTTCACCAGTGGCTGCAACAAGTCCAACACTATTACATATCTCATGCCATCCTGCCTCCTGCCACCACCTCTATGTGGTAGAATGGTGAGCCCCTCAGTCACTCTGACTTGTTTACCCAAGCATCATTATGAGGGAGGGTTATTCTATCTTCCATTGCTAGGCCCTCGAATGTATACCTATTCCATCTTGTCTTTTGTATTTCAAGTAAACATTACCCTCATCTGTTTTATCTGTGAATCTTTGTATTTACTTATTTGAGTTATTTCCATCCCCAGAACATCCAGGAAAACCTTGAATTTGTTGTTGGAAACCTCTCACCCACTCGCTAGGCAGCCAGTCATTGGATCAGCCAACCAGCCTGCCCACCGGCCAAATGACTCAAAAGCTCCATTGCCGTGGTAACAGCTCAAGCACACAGACATTAATGGCTGGCAGAATACGATGAGTTAGCCTCCCTGCATATGCTCAACAAACTGGTCCCCAGATATTCTGCAATCCTCAATTGTTCTGCTACAGACAAAATCCCTTTACAAATGCGACCAAGATGCAAGTCTGGTGACTATGCCATCAAGATGGTGGCAAACAAATGCTATTCAAGCCGTGCCCAGACACTTTCTTCCAGCAAAAAATCAACATTTGAGAGAATCCAAGCACTATCATTGTAGAAACTTGGAATCTATTGGAACTTACCATTATTGTCAAAATTGTTACCATGGAAATCATTATTGGCAAGATCCTACAGTATGGTTAAAGTTGAGTATACCTCCTTTTTATCAAACCTACCTTTGTATCCCCTTCATCCTGGGAAAACTCTGATTGCTAAAATTTCCTTTTGAACAAAAAGCAAATCAAGAAAATAAAAATTTCTTCATTTGGAAAAAAATAAAATAATAATAATAATGACTTCAACATGATGGAAGGATCAGGTGATAAGACACATTGAGCAGTGTGAGAAAAGCAGTTAAAGTAGTCATAGAGGGCAAATTAGAGTAATAACAAGTCATGATTAATATAGATTTAAGCCTCATCAACAATGCAATATTTTGAGTAAATTCAAGGCATGGAGAATTCAAGTAAAAATAATTTGAATCAGTGCATTGATCTTCCTTGTATGACATCTATGAGATTGAATTATTAATGCTGCAAAGCTTAGTTTTTACATAGTTTTCTTTTTGCTGTCAATTAAAATGAACACTCTTGCATGATGTGTTCATGAGATAGTTCACCTTGAAAAATCATTCATATATTTAGACATCCCGAATTTCTCAAAATAATTAGTGTTGTATGTGCTTCAGAGTAAGTCTTCTGTAAGACTGTATATTTTTGTGTGTTGTGTAGACTAGACCATCTACTGTTTCCTAAGATTTTTGGTGAAAGCTTCCTCTGAGTACAGAATTATTAAACATTGCCCTTTTATTGAAAAGTTTCACAATCGAGAAAAAGGTGCATTCAATTTTAATCATGCAATTTAATAAAGCTACATAATTATCAGGACATAAGCCAAACATTTACTTACTTTATCCTGTGAACACACAAGAGAGAAAGGAGAGAGAGACTGGTTAGAAGGCATGAAGGGGAAGCCAGAACTGATGCACACAGATATACTGATGCCCACCTCAAGACAATGCACGAAAATCCAATAAAAAACTTGTATATATCTATTAATTGACGGTAATATTCATATAACATGAAATGGAGGTATATTGCTGTGTTTAAGCATTTTATTAAAACAATGGGTTTCAAACTAATCAAATTTTCAAATTACTTCGCAATATTTGAGAACTTTTTATCCCCTACTGAAAAACACACAAAAAAAGTAAATTGTTTTAATAACCTTAAATTCATCAAGAGCAAATCTGAATGTATTGATGCCTCCATAGCAAATGGACTGAAGTAAAACTACTGCAAGTGCTCTATTTTCCATGAGTCTTAAACTAGATAATTTAATAAAGGAGCTTATGATTTACAAACCTATCTTAATTTAACACTTGAAAAAAGCAGTTTCTTTCTGCAAAGCACAAAAACTGCAAATCTTAGTGGATACGTGCATCTTCCTGCATATAATGAATCAGAAGGAAGAACATTTTTCTTAATTAGCAATCAAATAGTAAAATAAAAAAAATAAAAAACGTGCTTGGTTGCCAAACTTAAAACATGGTTCAGCTTTAAAAGCTTAAATAAAAATAAGTTCAGGAAGCTAAAAATATCTGTTCATTCTACAAAGGGTATGCAACATAGAAAGCATTGTGCTAGATTGGCTATGAAAAAAAGTAAATATCTATCTTTGCATCTATTCTGGAATCTATTCTGGAACACACACACACACACACACCACACACACTATAAGGAGCCTTGTTCTAATTGGGAGGGTACTTGTTGACGATGACAAGTCCAGCTCATGATCAGGCCATGGTGAAATACACACACACACACACACACACACACACACACACACTACATGGTCCGGTAGCTCAGTGGTTAGAGCATCTGCCTCACAACCAGAAGGACCAGGGTTTGATTCCCTGACCGGGTGAAGATAAATTGGGTTTATCTTTTTACATGTGCAGCCCTGTTCACCTAGCAGAGTAAGGCGAGGAGTTGTGACCTTGTTGTCACGGTGTGTTGAGTGTGAGTGGTCTCAGTCCTCCCCAAAGATCGGTCACTGAGCTCTGAGCTTCTTCTAGGGGAACGGCTGGCTGTCTCTCCCGAGAGACCCGCAGCAGACCAAGAGGTGAATTACACACACACACACATATATATACAAGTAACTCGATTTACGCGAGTTTGGTTTACACGTTTTTTAAATAACGGGGGTCCAAAATCCAAATAAATGTTTAATTTACACGTTTTTTCACTTATACACGATATTTTATGGAGTGTCCACCAAATGTCTCAAGCAACTGGACTCACACGGCGCTGCGGCCACACAGCTGAGCTCAGTTTTTCCCATGCGCCACTTAAACAATAATACAGTACCCATGCTGCCACGCTACTCAATATGTTGAGTAGCGTGGCAGCGTGGGTACTGTATTATTGTTTAAGTGGAGCACGGGAAGAACTGAGCTCAGCTGATGTTGAGTAGCGTGGCAGCGTGGGTACTGTATTATTGTTTAAGTGGCGCGCGGGAAGAACTGAGCTCAGCTGTGTGGCCGCGGCACTGTGTGAGTCCAGTTGCTTGAGACACCTGGTGGTCACTCCATAAAATATCATGTATAAGTGAAAAAAACGCGTAAATTAAACATTTATTTGGATTTTGGACCCCGCGTTATTTCAAAAACGCGTAAACTAAACTCAAGAATATATATATATATATCTATATCTATATATATATATATCTATATCTATCTATATATATATATATATATATATATATATATATATATATATATATATATATACATACACACACACACACACCACTCTGATTGCTCAGTCGTTAAAGCTCTGCACTGCCAGGCTTCACGGCCTGACAGGTGGAGGTTCGAGCCCCACTCAGGCCGGGATTTTTCTACTGACAAGGAGTGGTTACTGTCCCTCCTTGAGGACAGTACCCAGAGATTGACTATAATGAACATTGCTCTTGTCGTAAGGATGCTTGCAGGTGATTGTAAGTCCAACTCGTGATCAGGCTGTGGTGAATTACACACACACACACACACACACACACACACACACACACACACGTTCTGGTAACTCAATGGTAAAGCTCTGTGCTGCCAGGCTTCATGGTCTGGCAAGCAGAGGTTCGAGTCCCACTCAGGCTGGGATTTTCCACTGACAGAGAGCAGTTACTGTCCCTCCTTGAGGAAGGGGGATGGGGCGTGTGATGTGTAAAGGTCCTAGCAGTACTCAGAGATTGACTAATGAGCCTTGCTCTGATTGGGAGGGTACTTGCTGGCGAAGAAGAGTCCAGCTCGTGATCTGGCCGTGTGTGAATTACACACACACACACACACACACACACACACACACACACACAGATCCTGGACAGGGAACTCATTCAGCCCTAAACTTCATATGAATTTAATGCTGAGTTTGACCAATCAAGAAATAGAGATGGGACGTCACGAGTGTAGCTCATTTCCTGTATATCACAACTAAGTAAATACACACACACACACACATGAAAAGTCTTTCAAATAGATGAGGTGCCTCTAACCAAGCAAAAATAAAAAGAAATCAAGCAATGTGGTGGTCCATCATAGAGAAATGTCAAAATTTTAATCAACTAATTACTTTATGTTTACCAGGTACAAGTGAAATTCATAAACTGTGCAAGTAAGGGAATGAGCATTTATGTGAAACCACCATTATGCTAAATAAGAAAAACTATTGCCTACTAAACACTCACCGATCTGAAAGCCTACAAACCAGAGAGAGAGCAGAGGAAAAGTACATTGAAACATTAGTTCACATGAATACACATAACACATATGCAGAGGTACATGGCTGTCTATGTTATCCAGGACCATATCTGACAGGACCTAGAGATAACATCCAAGTCAACATACCTTCAGTAGTACTAGACAGACAATTATAGCCAGAAAATATGATGTACAATTAATTATGTGACTTATAAAGGTGTACATATTCTATCAGGGAGAGGGCACTTTGAGTTTCTCTTTGTTAATGTCTCTGATGGTATTAGTTAATTTTGTGTATAAATAAATAGATAAATATAAAAGCAAATACACATATAGATAAACAAACTATTGTGTGTGTGTGTGTGTGTGTGTGTGTGTGTGTGTGTGCTAAAAAATAAAAATAAATAAATAAATAAATAAATAAATAAATAAATAAATAAACTGATGACTATAAGAAATATATATACCATTTACCGTTTATTAGATATGTGTTATTCATTTAACCCGGTAGCAGTGACGGGCCAAATTTGTGGCTTTACCATGTAGCAGCGACAGGCCAAATTTGTGGCTTTATCATGTAGCAGTGACGGGCCAAATTTGTGGCTTTACTGTGTAGCAGCGACGGGCCAAATTTGTGGCTTTACTGTGTAGCAGCGACGGGCCAAATTTGTGGCTTTACTGTGTAGCAGCGACGGGCCAAATTTGTGCCATGATATAAACCCCCCAAAATAAATGATGCATAAATTGATCACAAATGCTTTGATATATATTATGAAATGGTTTGTGTGAGTGATGATTTTTTCTCATTTTTCTCGCTTAGAGGGACCATTAAGAAACATTATCCCCACCGCTACCGGGTTAAAAATGTTTCATGCAGTTGGCGTCTGGACTTATTGTGGAAGGGGAGTGTATCAATAGTGGCTGAAATTTGGAGTTTTAAGGTTCTTGAGAGTAGGAGAATGGCTGCAGCCACCTAACAAACAAAACAATATAAAATTCCCATTTCTTGAAGGAAACACATATGACCTTATTTAAATAAAGATTTATGGAACTTTGTTTTCAAAAATAGATCTCAGTACTGACTGATGATGAAAGGCCTCTATCATAAACACAACATTAATTATGTACACCTTGGTTTTATACACGGGTGTGGTAGTTTCATCATAAATCCTGTTATTACTATAAAAAAATTCTTTATGTTCATTGATATATTGGATTAATACACTTAAGAACATAAACAAAAACAGTAAACCTATGATACAGCAGAAAACCTTAAATGCAAAGTAGTTCATTTAAACCAAGTCCTACCAATTCAAATCACTGTGTCAACTTTGTTTCTTGGGCATAGTTTGAATTAAAGTAAAAACACACAAAAAATAACTCTAGGGACAATATGTTAAAGTTTATTCAGAAAACTGTGTTCATAATGCTTTATGGGGCTCTTTAAAATGCATGAAGATTATAGCTATATGGGCAAATTTGAAACAAACCAGCTTTGAAGTCTGCACAACAAAGCCATCCAACTCCCTGAATTTAACTTTTGTATGTATGCGAGATCAGGTGCCTCAGTGAGATTTTCATAAATTAAAGACTAAAAGTAGTATATTGAAATAAACTGTTGAGCAAAAAGTTGACACAAGTAAATGGAATATTTATGTCATATCATATGATGATGTTAAAGGGGAAATTAAGTACATGTAGTTTCATACATATAAGCATAACCCGATCTACATTAGGTAGCAGCTCTTAATTAAGCCTTATAAAGCTGACCTGATATTTAGAATATCTCTAAAAAGACACATTTGGAATCAACGGATCTGTTTTTAAGTGCTTCCTCTTCAAGTGTAAAGTTTGTGCTGGACTAGGCATCATATATGGAGGTTTAATGTATCTGATACATAGTAAATCCAAACAGTAGGCATCTCTATGACTAAACTCATAACTTCTTAGGCTTTACTACTTTAGGAAGGACAAGTTATATCTTATTCAAAACGTTTTTAGGTGGTACCTACTATTGTTTCATCAATGCAATCATGAGGAACTCACTTAATTTATATAAACTGCAAATCAGTTATACCTAGTAAATCACGCTGTTCTTGAAGTTACAGTCGACACCAGCATTCTCACCTTGTCCTGGTTTTATTGGGAATCATTAACTATTATGCCAAATGCTGGTTTTAAAATTATCAAAACATGAACATTATGAAAGCCTGACACAACTAATAACTTGAGAGTAGCTGATGGACTGAGTCCATCCCCATACCTCAGCATGGTGCTCTTCATTTTGTTGTAGAAGATCTACACAGAGCTCTGCCAGGTGGATCAGGTCATCTAGTTTTCTGCCGGCTGATACTGCATTCTCACCACTCAGATCCTCTGTTGCCAGAAAGAGCATGCATAAATTATATAGTTAATTTCTAAAAAGTAATTTTCTACAGAACCTGATTTTTTTTATTTGCAATTAGATAAAATAAATTGGTCCCATCACTCCACTGAGACATGTATGCAAATATGACCACATTAATGTTTATAGGTAACCTTTATAACTTGAATTATTATATAGTTGACCCCCTATTTGCACTGGATGAGATCTGGGGGTATTTTTACTAGGTCTGGAAGGGTATGATCCCTGGGGCAAAATTACTGCCAATTGGAGTATGCCCTGAGGCAGAGCACGGTATTACCAACTCATGTCATTGATACATGCCATGTGAATTAGCAATTCTATCATACATGGAATTATTTCTTATGAAAACAATATCATCATTAGCTGATGTATTGTAGCACAGCTGGAATACAATGTGTAGAAAGTGTGGAATACAATGAACAAAATTGTGAGTTACCTTCAAAGCCACTCATTAATTGGGAACTCACAACACAGCTTCCGTAACAAAAGATCCTGCCTATCAAACCTATTAACCTTTTATAACAACCTCTTCACGGTTTATGACGTAACCAAATCACTGGACGTAGTCTATCTTGATTTCCAGAAAGCGTTTGATAAAGTCCCACATCAAAAATTACTTTACAAATTAAAGCAAATAGGTATTGACGGTCAAGTACACCAATGGATCGCGAATTGTTTGAGAAACAGACAACAAAGAGTGGTGATTGACGGATTTATCTCAGAGTGGGCGCCGGTCACTAGTGGCATCCTTCAGGGCTCGGTTCTTGGCCCAGTGCTCTTCATTATTTACATCAACGATGTGGATGTCGGACTCAATAATCGCATTAGTAAATTTGCAGACGACACAAAGATTGGAAACTCGGTTCTCACTGACGAAGACAGGCAAAGCCTCCAAGAGGATTTGCACAAAATTTCAGCTTGGTCTGATAGATGGGAGATGCCCTTTAACGTAGACAAGTGCCAGGTCCTTCAAGTTGGAACAAGGAATAAGAAGTTTGATTACGAAATGCGTGGCGTTAAACTCAAAAGCGTTCAATGCGTTAAGGACTTGGGGGTCAAAATCGCGTCAAACCTCAAATTCTCACAGCAATGCATCGATGCAGCAAATAAAGCGAACAGAATGTTGGGCTTCATTAAAAGAAACTTTTATTCAAGAATAAAGATGTAATACTTCCACTCTACAATAGTTTAGTCAGACCCCACTTGGAATATGCGGTACAGTTTTGGTCTCCCCACCATGCAAAGGACATTGCTAAATTAGAAGGTGTTCAGCGTCGGGCAACAAAAATGATCCCTTCCTTGCGCAACAAATCTTACGATGAAAGGCTTTCCACCCTTAACATGTTCTCTTGAGAAACGTCGCCTCCGAGGAAAATTGATCGAATGTTTTAAAATACTTAATGGTTTCACGAATTTAGACAGATCAACATTGTTTATGATCGATGACACTTTGCGTACGAGGAACAATGGCGTAAAACTCAAATGTAGACAAGTAAATTCAGACTGCACCAAATTTTTCTTCACCAACGTTGTAGTGTGAGAATGGAATAAGCTCCCACCGTCAGTGGTCCAGTGTAACACGATTGACTCCTTTAAAAACAAGCTCGACCGTCACTTCCATCAACTTAATATCATCTAGAGTTGAAATGCATCGTTTTGGAGCCTTCTGATTAATGTAGAATCACTTAGGTTTAAGGACAGACCACCTAGTCTGGACCATGGGGTCTGTGTGGTCTGATTTTCTATGTAAATCTATGTAAATCTTTCTCCATCAGCCCTCAGGGACCCCATATCCACAGGATGTAGCAACTGGGTCATGCAGTGTACAATTTCCCAGAAGACAGTGTCTACATTAAGTAATGCATGACTGTATACATATTACTCTAATATACACTACACTACCCAGAGCCAAGTGAGAGCAGACAGATGGCTTCGGCCATGTCTTGTTATACATGGCAAAAAATGTGTACCCAACTGCGATCTCCCTTAAATGCATAATCTCATGCTGTTCACAGTTGATGGTGAAAAGTCAATGTGTTTGAATGAGACCTTTGGGTCTCCAATAAATGGCACATAGCCAACTTCAGAATAATTTTGCTGATATTTGTTAGCAATTATTAGATTTAAAAATGACTTTTCATTGATATTTTTTGTGCTGACTTATCTGCAATTCATACTTTAAGAATACCGACTTGAATGGGTTTCACAGTATAATGTAGGCCAATGAGAAAGTATTACCAGTTACACAGAGTAGTTCTGATTTTTTCCAGGCTTCTTAAGCAATGATGGAATTTCAGATTTTTGACAAAACCAGCAGGCATGTCCCTAAAATCATGAGTCACTCATGATGCTATCAGCTTTGGTGAGTGGTAGATGATGGTCATCCATGCATTTACCATGCCAGAGATAAATTTTGGTTCTATAAAGTCAATTTAAGTTTCATAGTAAAATGTTAAGAAAATGTTTGACATCTATTCTATTATCCTTTGTTGTGATCAGCCAGGTGACCTCCAAAACTACAGTATGTAGAGTTATGCTGTGGTGCATTACAAATTTAGTGAGTAATTTGCTCAATACATTGCTTAAGTTAGCAAAGTATCACTATTATTTTTATTTAATAGTTAAGAAAATTTAATAGTTAAGAAAACATTTCCAGGTAACCTTGGAGGGTCCTTTGACAGTTTTTATTTGGCAATATTTTTATTCTTTTAACTCCATTGAAAAAAATCTGGATCCACCACAGAAATGAAAGGTTGACTTTTTTCTTGAGGTTATCTGTTGCCTGAGTATATAAGATAAATCTCTAAAATAAAGATACTGTTGCATTACAAGAACTAATTTGTTCACTATTGCAGTTATTACTAATTTCATGCAATAGGATTTACCTTGAAGGGTTGCTTCGCCACCTATGGATTGAAAATACAGTACCTTAGCATTAGTCAATGAATCACCATTTTTGATAGAAAAAAAGTCTTCAGAATTGACAAATATAATATACAACCAAAGATTTTTCCCCATATTCCCAAAGCAACAAAACTGTGACAAACCCTCTATTCTGGTTTCAGCTGAGAGACGAGTATAATTAAGGAGAGCAGCATTTTCTAGGCACTTCTTGATCATGCCTCTCACTTCTTCGGGCGGAACAGGAGTCACTATATCCTTCATCAGCACCTGGAAATAAGTCAGTTTAATACTTTGATGAAGTACAACAGCTGTAAGAGTAATTGCCTCATCAAAAAATATTAATGATTTCTACATATTCTTAGATTTGTTCTTACCCGTTCAAGTAAGGATAATGTGGCTTTTAGGGCACCTTCTGGTCGACCAAATGGGAAGCAATACCTGTTGGAGTATAGAATAGTTTTTAGAATCGATGGCCAGGGCAACATAATATAAGATTTTTATTTAGTATATTTCCAAGAGGTAATGCTGGTAAATGATGTCACTATACACTCAAAAATGTTAATGACACATTTAAAAAAAATGGTTTGACCCTTTGTTTCAGTCCCTACTAACAAAAAGCAAACTATTAATATAATCCTAGTTCAGTCAGTATGTTTAGTGATAAGAATTCCATTTCCTACATTGGCAAGATATGATGAGAGAAGTCAAAACATATTCAAACTACTCTCTTTGTCAGCACCAAATATTTCAATGGTCTTGCTAGGCATTGTGCAGTGCAGGAGCTGTAAGCTTCACTTCTTGGTCCTCTCTTTGCTACTACTGACTCTTTCTCCTTCTGACTACACAACTGGGTCTCTTCTATCTACCTTTTTCATATTATTTATTAGTTTATATATTTATCAAGTCTCCCCTTTTCTTCTGTCCTCTTTGTTGGTAGATGAATTTCCTTTAATCTTCCTCCTATGTTAAATCTGCCAAACTTGGAGCCATATTTTTTTTTGTGCTGCCTGTAGCGCCGGTAGGCTTTCCTGAGGGACCATATGGATGGCCTCAGCCTGTTAATAGTGCAGGCTAGTTTTATTCATAGTGGCTGCTGTGATGTATGACTCTTGTTTGGCCCATGCTGTCCCCTGGTGCTCCTTTTGACCCAAGTCACTGAAGTTAAGGTTGATTGAAGATCTGGACAGCATGTGGATAATCTTCCACCACTCGGCGATGACGAAAAATCAGCGTGTTTCGGTGGGGACTCGAACCTAGTCCATGCTAGGTCCTCGGGCTCACCATGCCCGCACGCTAACCACTTGGCCACCTTCTTCCCCTGATATTTTTATTATTTTTAGTTTATAAATGTGTTTCTTTTTATAAGGAGACCACACAGTTGTTGCATATTCCAATTTTGTTTTTATCATTGTGAATGTGAATGTATGATAAGTCACACATTCCCTCTACTAAGTCTTGGTCTTGGTCACTGGCTGTGCACCGTTAGTCATGAGTCAAGATCGTTCGTTGATGAGGTTTCAGGCCCTGCTCCGCCGCTGATGCAGCGCTCTATGAGGGCCGTCAACAATTTCCACGTTAGCCTAAATAATAGTCTTCGATGAACTTATTATCAAGCATCATAGTGAGTGAGTGAGTGTCTTAATTTCTTTTACGAATAATATCACATATAACAATTACAGTACCCTCTTGAGTTTCGCGCTATCCGAGTTTCGTGATCCTCGAGTTTAGCGCTTAGTCCTAAATTCTTACCATCACGACTCGCGCATTACCGCCACGAGTTTCGCGCTCCTTTGACATGTTCGGGTCACGTCTATCTACCGTCGGCGTCATGCGAGCTTCCTTAAAAGGCGGTGTCCAACCATTGGGGCTATGGGCAACCGCGGTTGCTCGTATGCCCAACCGGGAGCGAGTTGTTGGTTGTCCGTATGAATGGAAAACGGTTGCGAGTACGAGCGTGGGTACTTGGGTACCTCACGGCTGTATGTAAACAAACAGACGACGGCAGTGGCTGAGGAGTGAGGAGCAGTGGAAGATGGGCCACCAAGAGACTTGTAAAATGGACTGGCAGAGCTGCTTTGCTTACTACTTGATTAACAAGATAAGAGAACACCCCGTGCTGTGGAACGAGTCTTTGAAAATTGTAGATCTCCCAGTGATGTTTTCTTCTTCTTCTTCTTTTGACCTGTAATGCATGGCAGTGACAGTGAAAAGTAACAGTGGAAAATAGCAAAAGGGCATAGAAAACCAAAATCAGGGAAAGAAAAGAACAGAAAAACACCTAAGTTTAGGGTGAAGTGTATAAGTGTGCACTGTAAAGTAAATAAGGGTTGCTTTCAGTCACTGTTTGTTTTGATCGTTACCAATGGCGGCGATCGACGCTATAGTTTTCCACGTGAAATTGGCTTATGGGGTAGTGGTGGCTGCAGAGAAAGTGACAGGTGTTGAGAGTGTGGTAAGGTGCGGGGCAAGGCTAACCCCGCAGCCGCCACGAGGTGCCGTTGTAAAGGCAATACCTCCAACACCATCACATCACATCACTACCCATCGACCAGTTTCACGTGGAAATACTAGAGCGGCAATCGGCGCCATTGGTAACGATCAATACAAACAAAATGACTCTGAAAACGCCCCTAGGTGCATGTTGTCAAGTATAAAAATGTGGAGAAGGAGGACCTAAGAAGTGATACAAAGCATTACAGGTCAAAAGAGGAAGAAGGTCCACTATACACTGGCCGGTGTTGCAAAAAATATCTTCCCGCTAAAATTCGTCATTCTGCTGTCCACCACGCATGCGCGCTGTGGGAATACACAGCAATAAAAGTGTTAATTTACCTGGATTTGTTCTTTATTGTCCGCTTGTGGTCTTTGTGAGCGGTGAGGGAAATATGGAAGCAGTAAGCAAGTTGAACCTCTCTGCAAGCTATTTTGCGATTGCGGCGGCAGTTTACGTTCAATAAGCATTGAAAAGTCAATCATGATGTTAGTGATTTGATGATATATAACAGAAATAGTTAGCAGATTATACCATAACACAAAGAAAACTACCATAAGCTACAGGTTTGTCCAACTGTACCACGGGTAACCGTGAGCAACCACCCTTACATTAGCAGACGACACCACGTGGATCACAAGCGTGTATTCAGAACTGCCAGCCAATAGGCGCACCAAACATCACTGTAGCCGATCCAGGATTCAGTACGTTTCCTAACTAGTAGAAGGTAATGTTATAATTGTATTTCGTAAAGAATCCTTATAACCAAAATCTAATTAAAATTATGGGTATTCTTTTTCTTGAACAGAACATTGAATAAACAACAGAACAATAATATGAAAATATGTATAGTCACCGTTGCCAGGTCATTGTACTCAGAGCACAGTATTTACCAGTTTCTGACGCCTAACTATTGCCAAGAGACATCAGAATCTAACTCTTTTAATGATAACTGTACATTAGTCTTGTTATTGGAGCCCAGAAGACAGTTTAGGGGTAGGAAGTCAGGAAATATAATCGGCTGAGTACGACAATCTGGCAACGTTGAGGCTGTAGCCTGCAGGCCCGAGCCAGCCAATGCGCCATTTTGCGGGTGTCAGATACCACAAATAGCATATTTTTACTGCGCAAAGCGGGTGAGGTCACTTATTGTGACGTCGTGAGCTTTCATATTTATCTATATGTGTATATTTCATGGTGGCAAAACTTTCATTACTAGTTTCATTTTTACTAGTGACACAAATATGTGACTGTTTTTCACAATAGAATTTCACTCAAACAAGTGAATCAGACACCACAGAAATATTACCAGTGTGTGTATGAATGAATACAAAGATAAGCACACACTTTGATTTAACTCTAGGATGTCTCGTGGATCATTAATAAATAAAAACAAAATATCTGGATAGGCTACCCTTCAGCCCGTTACTGGCTATGGCTGCCAAAAAAGTCCCTCTGCCAAGTTTGTACCCCCCCATTTGGTGATTATCAGGTGCGCCTATTGTAAGGCAGTCGCCTTCAACTGCGGCTTCAGAACGACCTCTTCTTACTTCCCATTTTCTGCCTATTACCAAGGTACATATTTTGAGATAACAAGAGAGTAAAGTAAAAAAAAATTGTGATAACAAGGGAGTCAAGTCGGAAAAAAAAAAAAAAAAAAATTCCACGGGCCGGAACCAATAAGTGCTTTTTCATGTATTTCAATACCTCAAGTTTCGCGATCCTCGAGTTTAGCGCTTTACCTTCGGAATAAAGGAAGCACGAAACTCGAGAGGGTACTGTAGTTCAGTGTTCATGTCTGCTCTTTTCATTATAGTATCACAATGATATATTCAACAATTATTTCCAGCACACTGAACATTCATCACACACAATTTATCTTTGAGTACAGACACTAATTAATAGCCATGATCAGTCATGTTACGAATTCTCTCAATTTCAGTCTGGAGAACTACACAACACCGATCATTCGCTGAGTGGTTGATTTCAGGCTTCCTGTATCTCACACAATTTATGCATTTCTTCTCAGCCATGGTGCACTCCTGTGATTTATGATTGCCAGCGCATTTGAAACAATTTGGGACGTCTCCATTGGTCTTGGCAGTACAGTTGGCCTCAAGATGGCCATATCTCTGACAATGGTAGCATATAATTGCATGGTATCTGTCTCTCACTGTGTATATTCCCCATTCTAATTTTAGCTTGTCGTGATTCTTGTGAATCAGCTCTCTTACAGTTGGGTCACACCTCAAAATGTAGTGCATCATGCCACCAGCCGCAGGCTTGCTAAAAACCAGCTCAATCTTATCCTCAACACCCCCAGTGGCGTGTAAGAACTCATTGCGGTCTAAGATGGTCTCCTTTATTTTTTCCTTGGTCTCCTCTTTATGCACATTGCATATCATGATCTTTGGTTTCATCTTTCCAACACTCTTGGTATTAATTTGCTCAACAGACTCCAGTTTTTGAGCAGCCTCATCCCTTGTGTTCTCATTATCAAAGTTCATGACAATGTTACCTCTATTTGTAAATCTTGAATCAGTTATTTGAATACCATTCAATGCCTGGGAGACTTCATCCTTCATGTCTGTTGCCTTCTTTTCCTGTGTAGAGGCCTTGACAACAAGTAAATTCTTCTTAACTTTCCTCTTACGTTTGATGACCTCAGCCCAGGTTGCATCTGCTGGCTCCACATGCTCAGCCCGCTGCAATGCGTCCGCCACCTCCTGCGTCACCTCCCCCAGCTCCTCCTTCACGCTCACTGCTCGTGACTCAACTTCTTGTTTCACTTCTGATATTTCCTTAGATAATTCTAGCTTGAATTCTTCCATTTTTTCCACAATTTTGGTAGCCAAAGATGCTTTATGAAGGCATGGGTTGCAAATCCAATTTATTTTAGGTATATTCTCCGACTTAATTCCAGACAGATGAACACATTTCACATGACACCATTTAGGGCACAGACTGCACCCTATCCACTTATCGCCTGTGGGATCCGCACAAACGTAACAGAACTCAACCGAGTTCTTGGTTCGGCCAGCCATGTCGACACAGCGCTTTCGCGAGCAAGGCGCAGCACATCCGATCAGCGCGGTGACTCACCACTTGGCAACATATGAAGTTGCCAATGGTAAATAAACTTCCAAAGTGAACAGTTACCTTCCACACAGTGCTGCTGTTACAGCATGGTATGTGTGTATACTGTACAGCATATATATTACAATATTGTGCTGGTCCACTAGTATAAGGCAGACATGTACTGAAAGAGATGTGTGATTTAGCAGGAACACTTCACCACCATGTAGCCACCAGGTGGACACAATTTTCAAGAAGTGGACTTTTTGAGTGATCTGGTCTGCTTGTCTGGTAACAGATAGAGTCTGTTAAATTTGAAATCTTCTAAATCAAGGGTTTAGAGTACCTCCACAGGAAAGCGTAATTTTTTGAGAAAGTTGGCCGCTGATATGGAAAGAATAAATCTAGCATCCACACAATTCATGAAAAAGAAAGTGTAACTAGAGCTAATTTTATTGTTGCATTAGAGGCAACACATATGATGTCTATGATAAAACACTTTCAAACCCAGAAAAAGCTTTGAATATGTGTCTGAAGGATATAATTATGGTGCATAAAAATGTTCCAATGGATAGTGAGTTGTGTGAGAAAGCACATAGCCTTCATGAAAGTATGCTGAAGAATAATTTAAAGCTAGAGAACGTTTTCATAGTTTTGTGAAACAATATGAACTTCAAATTCTGTAGATTACTGGGGAAGCATCAATAACATTCCCAGAACGTGATTACATTCTTAACCCCCTGACTGCGGATTTCCTACAAGAAGATATCACAAAGCAACAGGAATGGAGCAAAAAGTGGCTGCTACAATTCAATGAAGAAAAAGATTAAGTCCTGTACATTGGGAGGGGATATCCAGCACACCTATACCGCATGGGAAACACTGCACTATCCACCACAGAGGCAGAGAAAGACCTGGGACTATAATGTTACCAGGCTACCAGTGAAGGTGAAATCCATGCTAATCGCAGTGGACGGGTTAAACAAATTGATAATTGTGACAAAACAGACTGGCTCTGGAAGCAGATGCCAATACATACTTATCAGCAGAAAATCATCCAACCAGCTGTACCCCTGAATGTTGAACCTACAAGACTCCAACTTGCTTGTGGGCCATGGCAGTCAATGAAAAGGCTAAATTAGTGACCACCAATACAGCAGGACAGGTGATCTGGACTTAGGTACACTGTGACTCTGCAGCATCAGCCCACACATGTATCTCATGCACATTTAGCAGGCAGAAATATCCATGGCAATTTCAAAAGTTCCTTTTTTTGCAATATCTGATTTTTTTGAGCTGTGGCTGGACAAAACTGTGATTTAGTGGGAATGACTGTATTTAATAATGAATTGAATCCCACCTTAACTGCATGGATAGTAATACATTGCTGTAAAAGTGACAGCATGATAAAGAGCAGCACTCTGCACTGCTTGGTCAATAACCACTGATTTATATATGAAGAATAAGACAGCCAATATTATAAATAAAAGATAAGAAATGAAAGTAGATAAAATTTATTCTGATCACATGGTAGAGATAGAATTTACATTTTTTTCAGTTGTGGGCTGATTAGTGACAATTACTGTTGTGGTGATACTCTTGCTGGAGAACTATGAGGGGTGAGGTACACAGCATGAGCCATTTATCTCATAACTATGCGGACAATTCAGCTGAGAGGATGTTATTACTGTTTTAAATCGAAGATGTAGTTGTAAATTAAATGTTAGGGAATTACTGGTGGTCCTTGAGTTATGACGAATGTGACTTATGACCGTTCGCATTTATATGGCCAATAATATCAGTAATAGTTGGCCAAGTAATGACAGCATTTCAAATATCCCAGTGTGGGAAGAGCAGCAGTTTGTTTACACAGCGCTCCTACACTTCCCCCACCCCCCACCCCGCTGCCGTCCTCACGTGCTGGACCCCCAGCCAGGCTGGAGGGAGGCAAGAGCGGGGAAGGGTGGGTGGGCTGGGCCAGTCAACTCATGCTTCCCTCTCAGTTACATTTGAAACACAAGCTTTAAGTGCTATTCATGATCGTATCACTAGTTGCTGCTCAACCAGTTTATAGGGCTACAGTCCGCTATACAAGCTTTCCTGCTAGATTTAGCAGATGCCAATTGGTTAGCAAAATGGCATCCCACAATGTGAGGCCCCTCACAATATTCCTGCAGCAGCTTCTATAGGCAACCGTCTATCAGAAACAGCAATCATAGTTGAACGAAACATTCACAGTAGGTAAAAAGATGTGGCAGAGGTGACACTGGCCACTCATAGAACTACATGTCCTTTGTTTACAAACACTGCCCCCTCCCCGCCAGCACAACGACTTGGTGCTGGGGACCAAGACCAAGGCCAGCAATGCTATCTAAGCAAAACTAGATGGTAGATTAATTTTGTAACATCCCTTGGCAGGACATCTGAATAATATTTTTTTTTATGTAAATTTTGAATTATGAACAGCCTCTTGGTTCCAAACCCTGACAGTAAGTCAAGGATTACCTGTATAGAATACACAAATATTGATTCAAATTGAGTAAAAAGGGGTCAATACTGTTGGATGCAAGAAAAATGAGGCTTCTGGAACCAACTATACAACGCATGTTATAATAGATTAACACAATAAAATTTCACTTAACAAACTCTTTCTCAGGAGTGTAACTTGTTTGTAAAGTGAGACTTACCTCTTTGGCCTTTCTGCTTATGTATTATTATAGCCTATTCCACCTCAGGTGACAATGATTCAGGTGAAAAGCCTCCCCTATAGACAATGTAGGAAGAGCATAGTCGCTCTGCTGCTGGTGATTGGTTAGAGCTAACCCGATAGAGGTTGGGGAAAATCTGTTGGGGAGCAGGCACTCAAAAGCGCTTCCTTATTTTGCTAAAGTTTCTTCATATTTGTAGTCAACTGGGGTGGAATAGACTAAAATTTCCAATATAAAATGTAATTGTGAAGCGATCATCGCTCAGTCCTGCTTGTTTTAGTTTAAGGTCATCCTTTCCTCTTGACAACAGAGGTTTTACTGCAGCAATGGAGAGGGTTGGTACGTTGAACCCAATGAATCAATCCAACAGTACTTTGAATGAAAACACATAGTTGTTTTCTTTCTCTGACCTTTCATTCAAAAAACCTTTCACAAAACTCTCAGCCTCTTTCTCCTTCTTTTTGTTGTCACACAAAGCTCTGAAGTAGCAGTCTACCACCTAAGGTTAGAACCTGAGAGCACTGTGGCCTTGAAGAGGCAGGTTGGTAAAGGTTGACATGAAAACACGTACTGGGCATGAATAGGCCAAATAAATATCTCAGAAACTCAACACAAAACTGAACACAAAACTCACACCCTCCACCAAAAGTGATGTCATGAGCATGCTCAAATGAGGCAGAATTTTGTGTGAAGCAAAAATTATATGGGAAAATATGAGAGCAACACTGGCTGAGCGGTGAAAACGACACTGCGTTCCTCCCATGACCATTGCCTTTGAGGACCAAGAACAGATTCACTCTCACTGTCTTGACTAAACTCAGTTCTGAGTGTCTCATACAGACCATGAAAAATACACACACAAACATCTGGTCTCTTAATCTTGGGTGCACAGCCCAAACATGTATGCACTCAAATATACGAACACACACACATGAACACCAACAAACTAGCTCCAGCTCTGAGTGTGGGAAGATGGCTCAGATTGCACACAGGCCTACACAGAAACATACATGGATGCATACACATATATACAGGTAAACAGCTTCCCCCCTTTCTTGGGTACAAACATGTGGTAACTGTGTGGTAACAAACACAGATCCACGACTTACAAAGAGGCACACAAAACTTACACAAACACAGCTTGAAGCTGCAAGTCCCAACAAACGTGGGAAGGGCAGCTATAAGTCACACACAGATCTTCACATTAACATAAAAATGCACACATTCACAAAATTACACAGCCATCTGCTTCCCTGAATTGTATTAAAGCAAGAGTTGTTCATTCTTGCTCAAACAGTAGGCAAAAGTAAGCATCCATCAGAGTGAGTTCACCATCGCTGAACACTTTTTCCAAAAGTTGCACATTTTCACCAATGAAGTACCAATCATTGCTGCCACTAAGGGAATGGTGGTAAAAGTAGTGGCGGTATCACTAACAGTACAGATCAGAAAAAGTACTGCCAATACTCAAAGTGGTACTAAAAATATGCCAGTGGTACTGCCCACCTTCGTACACACCCCATATTTCCTGCAACCTGTTCTTGGATCAAATGATTCACACAGGGCAGACATTGCAAATGTATAGAAAATATGTTCAAATCAATTCCTTCCCACAGCCTTGGGAAGGAATAAGAAAATAAACTACATACTGGAATGTTGGTATAGCACATACATACATCCCTCTTTTTTGATGGAGTGGGGCTTGAAATGTACCCCCCCCCCAGTTTTAAACTGATATATATTAGAAAACTTGTTACGTAATTTGTAAAATTATTATCCGTAAGAGTTCTTAAGAACCTAACCTATACGTATAATAAGGTCTGCCTGCACATAATTCTTCACAGACCTGGACCAACACAAAGGATGCAGATGGCCTCAGCAGCGAGCTAAGCCAAAGTGTCAATTGCAATAGGAAAAAGGGTGACCTTAGGAAATGTTGCTGCACTGCAATGGAGTCATTGCAAGTTCTCAGATGGAACCTTCAAAGGCTGCACTTGGAAGACTGTGACCTTTACCCAGTCATGGAATGTATGAGCTAGCATTTTGTATGACCAGCTTTTTAGATAATCTTTGGAGAGAGTCTTGCTGCCAAGAGCTACTGGGGTCAGTGGGATGCACTATGACTGGACAATGGGAGGTTGCAGCACTGTTGGGTGACTGTTGATGGTCTTCAAAGCTCTTGGTTGACCATCCTTCCCATGAAATTGTGGGCAGCCAACTTGTAGAAGATGCACAACAACGTAACCAGTGGCCACCTGTAAGTGAAGAAGAGGTTGAGCCGCCTGCGCCAGTGGTGCTGGCATGCAGAAGGATGTAGAAGAATTGTGTTGCATCTGTGATGTCTGCTGTGCAAAAAGGGTCCCTATACATCCTTGAGCCCTGCTGGTTCTGTATAGGGCTGGGACCCCTGCCTCTCACATGCAATAAGAATAGGTACATCAATGTAGCCATAGACTACTTCCTGAATTGGCCAAAGGCATTCCATTTAAAACCAGGGAGCCACTACCATTGCCAAAGTGTAAGTCAGCCAGTTTTTCTGTTTCTTGGTGTACTAAGTGAGCTTCATTCTGACCAGGGCAGAAATCTTTAGTACACAGTCTTTGTTGAGTGTTGCAGGGTTCTGGGCTTAAAGAAGATTAAGACCCCTCTACTGCTTCCATAGTCAAACAGGATGGTGAGCAGATTCAACTAGAATCTTGGAAAGCTATCTTGAAGAAGACATGAGTTTCTTGTCCTGCTAGTAGCCTACAGGTCTTTAGTCCACGAGTCTACAAGACAATCACTAGCAAAGGTAACATTTAGGCAGGAACAGTAGCTGAATAGTGGGCCTACTATTAAGGCCCCCAAAAGGAGCCTCTAGCTGTATCTGGAGGTCAAAGAACAGGCTGTGTGAGGTGCTTCATCAAGTCCATGGGATACAATAATTTTGAGACGCACTAAAGTTTTCCTGCGACGTTGTTTGCCCTGCCAAGTTCTCTGATTTCTGCTCTTAATCACTGTACTTGCTACCACCTGGTGTACTTAGCCAATCTCTGGCACCACTAGTAGTAATGGATAACTTAATCATGCCAAAATCAAGTAGAAAGTGTGAGTAGTACAAAAATGTGGCACAGCAAGTGAACAAAACTCCAAATGAGGAATATTCGTGAGGTACCGCAAAACCTTGTAACCGCAGATCTTGATCCTGCCAAACTCGGTGTACCACTGTAGGTACAGTTATAATTAAATAACCAGTTCCAATAAAATGCATGCTACATATATTCATGTACAGGTAGTCCTCGAGTTACAGCAGGGTTTGGTTCTGACAGGCAGGTCATAAGACGAATTGGTCGTAAGTCAAAATTTATATTAAAAATAAAATAAAATATTATTCAAATGTTTTGCGATCACTTTGGACGACATGTTCAAAGTCCTTCCCCTGGTCTAGTGATTGACTTTGGCATCAGCATGTTGTTGAGCACATCTGGCTTTCAATGGCACTGCTGTCAACAACTACATTCCTGCATTGTGAAGACGCCAGCCAGGAACGTGGTCCATAAAACCCACCCCAAGACCCACCTAGGAGGCAAGATGGATGACCACCCCCATCAAGTCATTTGACCTCTTTTTTTTTTTCCTGATGAGTTCATTGACGAGATTGTGCGCTGAAGGAACCAGAGGCTTCTTCTACTTTCAGACAATGATTTGAGCCATTGTATGCACACCTAAAGCTGTTCATTATGGAGAGATGATTTTTTTAATTGTACATTTTTTTTTTCCTATTTTCAGAAACCAAACCCCCTTTTTGACAGCTTGGCTCTCTGACACTGGGTGGAGGCTGCGGGCCCTGGAGCTGCATGGCACACCTCCAGACTCTACATGGACGAAGGCTGATGAGTTTACTATGCAGACTACTGTGGTACTGTGCCAACATAGTTTTTGTTAATTTTACACCACTTTTCACATATTTTTCAAATACAGGTTAAGAATCCCTTATCTGATATTCCTGGGACCGAAAGTGTTGCAGATTTCTGATTTCTTCGGATTTTGGAATATGCAGGCCCTTTTGACATTTTCAACAATATCTTTACACCACCGAGCACATAACACGCGGTAATCACAATGAGTAACGAGCGAAGGTGTGACGACTGCTGACTACAAACCAACACATAGCAGCACCAGAGTTGTCGGGTTGTGGACTGTGGCCGGCAGATGTTTTAACGCCCAAGGTGTCGATGCACCAGTAGGTTTACCCGCCCCATTTTTTTTTTTTTTTTTTATGTCGTTGCCTGTTGCGCCGGTAGGCATCTTCCTGGTGGGGCCTGATGGTCAGACCAAGGCTTCTTCCAGGTGGGGCCTGATGGTCGGCCCAGCCTGTTCTGGCGCAGGCGAGTGTTTATAGTGGCGCCATCTTGCATTGGCTCATGCTGCCCCCCGGAAATCGTTCTTGATTCGTTTGGACGGCTTCCTCTAGAGTCCGAGTGGTAGCGTGGGGATTCGAACCCGCGTCGTCCATCACTCGGTGAATGTGGGCCCAGTACGCAACCAGTTCGGCCACCGCCTACCCACTGGGCGGGTAAACCGTGGACCTGGCAACACTGAGCAGCACACAACAGCTGCATGTGGCAGTTTGATCATTTCCTATCACTTTGTGGAGTTTTTCATATGTGATGCGTCATGTCAGCATTAAAAAAACTTTCAGATTTTGGAGGTTTTCAGATTTTGGGATTTCGGATAGAGGATTCTCAACTTATATATATATATATATATATATATATATATATATATATATATATATATATATATATATATATATATATATATATATATATATATATGGAGAGAGAGAGAGAGAGAGAGAGAGAGAGAGAGAGAGAGAGAGAGAGAGAGAGAGAGAGAGAGAGAGAGAGAGAGAGAGAGAGAGAGAGAGAGAGAGAGAGAGAGAGAGAGAGAAATTGTAAATTTCAAGTTTGAAAGTTGTTATAATAAGCACAAAACATTGTACTTCTGCAACATATTTTCACTTTCATTAAGACTAATTTTGTTTTGTTTTAATGTCCATACATTGGTACAATATCATGGACCACATAACCACATAACTCTCTGGAGAAGCGTTGGCCGAGGGGTCAGCGTGAGGGTGTGGTGAGTCCGAGGACCTAGCATGGACTAGGTTCAAGTCCCACCGAAACACGCTGATTTTTCAAACCATCGCCAAGTGGCGGAAGATTACCCACATGCTGCCCAGATCTTCAATCAACCCTAACTTCAGCAACTTCGGTCAAGAATAGCACCAGGGGGGCAGCATGGGCCAAGTAAGTCATAAATCACGGCAACCAATATAAATAAAATTTGTCTGCGCCACTAATGGGCTGGAGTCAACGAAGAGTACCCTCAAGATGGCCTACTGGCACTACAGGAGGTAACCGTTCTAGGGTTAAGGCAGTAAGAGGTAGCTATACAACATAGTGATATATATGTATGGTGAGGACTGAGGTAAGAGACTGGGGAGAGGCAATGCGAGGGAAGGGTGGACAACAGTGATGTCACACACTCTGCCAAGGTGGTGGCTGATTTGAGCCCTGTACCTGGTATTTTTAAGTAAAATTCAAAACTTTCTTGTTAGATATGAATATGGGTAGAAGTCTAATAATGTTATAACTTGCAAATTCATTAGATGTTAACTTGTTAGATGCGAGACCTTACTGTACATGTACATACATAATTGAAACCATTGAAGTAACATGTAACACCACTTAAAAATACTCATGCATTGGGATATTTCAAAAATATTAAATTGATCATTATTAATAACTTACATGAAATTTGTGATCTGATGTTCAAGTAAGACTCTAAGTCTCTCCTTGATATGTTGGAAGCGCTCCTTTTCTTCTGCCAGGACGGTCCCCACGCCATCAGGTCTGAGTTAAGAGGTCATGTTATGGCATGCCAAAGAAAGGGCTGCAGTCTGAGTAATTAGAAATTAATTTCCTTGATGAGTTCTAAATAAAAAAAAGTTGTGAAATTTTCTTTATAATAAACCTAATTTTCTTTATAATAAACCTCTTTTTGCTAAGAAAAGAAATTTACAACTTTATAGAAAATGTGTTCCACTTTTGTAGCACTAAGGCTTTGTTACATATCATTCTCAGAAACTGTCCTTTGAATAAAACAAATTTACTCAGACATTAGCCCCAAATGTTATGTTAGAAGTTTGGGAGACACTAATAATTCTTCCAACATTATGAAACTACAAATTTCCTATGCAACTTATAGACACTCAGCACCTGGCTGCTGATGTCAAATTATCAAAAGTTAAATAAAAAGAATATCAACTGACCAATTAAATTTCAGATATATGGCAGAGCAACTAACATACCTCCATTATTTGTATACAATAATGTAATATAGATGGTTGGAATATCAGAATCTTATTCTAAATTATCATGAATACTCATGGCAGACAAAGATGCATCAAGCATAAATCAATGTAGCAAGTGGCCGTGACTGATGCAGTTTGCATAAAACCTGCCATGCAGTAGTTTTCTTTCTTTCAAAAGCATTAGTCAATTTTTATGTTTCATATGCATTCAAGACTGACTCAAATTATACTAAAGCACAAATTCTTGCACAAATCCCAACCACATTAGCAGCACTGGAAAATATCATGGAGAAACTATATGAGACTACAATCATATACGTATCTGCAAAAGCATCTTAATGTTAATGATATTTTTTTTCATAATAATACATTTATAACTATTTAGGATCAGGGACTGCATGGTGGTGGTGGCAGAGCTTCTGTGAACCACCCTAGGGTGTACCATCAGTGCTCAGCAGGCAGGGTGAGTTACCTGGTCTCTGAGGTGTTAACCCACCACACTCTTATCAATTAAGTAATATTACTGAGGGCCACCCAGACCTCTGTCCATTGAGTTGGGGGTTGGAGACAAAGGAACTAGCTGTGACCTGGTCTCATTCACTCCAAAAAAAAATCAAGGCACTCTGCATACAGATAGACATACACACATATGTATTATGAATAGTAAATTGCCTATTAGGCATCATGGGAAGGGTTTCTGCAAATCTGTTTGGTTAAAGGTTTTTTGTTTTATGTTTACAAATTGTGCTTATGTTCATGCCTGGATCTGAGAGAAAAATGGGAAGGGCTGCACAAGGATGTGAATGAACTTAGGCCTTGAGGGCAAATTCAAATAATCATTATTCCTTCCTAAGCAATTCCTATTGAAAAACATTATTACAGTTAAAAATAACTGGTGATCTAAATTCTCTGTGAAAACCTCTTTCATCACTATTTTACAAGTATCTTCAAAACAGTGTAACTGTAATATGACTCCCTACATGAATGTCTGAAGTTTTTTTTTCTTTGTTACAGGAAAAGATGATAAGTAATTCTGAGCATATAATACCAATAACTATAAAAAGTAATATTCTGTGTCTCTGGGTCACTTAACCAAGAAGAATTTCTGCAGAGAAGAATGCCAGCTAAGGTAATGGGAAAGCTTCTGTGAGAAAATCCTTATGCAATGAAAAAAGTGATACTGGAAAGTAGAGGTTGCTTGGAA
>NC_066539.1:10308740-10361240 GCF_024679095.1 Eriocheir sinensis
ATCAAAGTGTAACTTTTCAAAACAGCTTATCCCAATGGATACACATTAACAATATTACAAGAGAAACATATAAACTCCTGACCAACATTAGGGTGATGAACCATTACATGGATGAGGATATGATGAAGTTGATCAAGTCGGTGCTTCAACCAAGATTAGAATATATAGCAGTGGTGTGGTCTCCGCACAGAAATAAAAACATTAGGAAATAAAATTAAATCAGAGAGGAGCAACAAAAGAGGCACCAAGCTTGAGAGACATGACATATGAGGAGAGAAGAGAAAGAAGAGTTGTGATGGCAGTGTACAAGTTGATGAAGAAAGTGAAAACGATTGACAGGGATGACTTATTTATATGTGATACTAGAACACAAGAGGTCGTGGAAATAAATAAAGAAAAAGTGCCTGAGAGGCATCAAGAAACACAACTTTCCTCATAGATGTACTGATATCTAGAATAACCTCTAAAAGGAGATAGTTCAAACAATAACTATTTTGTGAACTTAAAGCCAAACTTGCATATCTGAGATTTGGAGATGGGACCCCACATGTGAAGTTTACTTCCCATATATCATAACTTGGAAGCTACACAATATGTATCTCTCTCTCTCTCTCTCTCTCTCCACACACACACACACACATATATATATATATATATATATATATATATATATATATATATATATATATATATATATATATATATATATATATATATATATATATATATAAATATATATATATTGACATAATTGCATATACAGTTGGATGATGATTTAACATGAATCTATTAAAAATACTCATCTGAAATGGTACCCTTAATAAAGGATACATTTTCAATTTATAGTGCATGGTTTCTATTTAGAGTATACTCACTGAGTCTTTTGACAAAAACACAATACAATATAAATGCACAATACAAGAGTACAAGCCATGACATGATCAAAATCATTGAGAAACTGTGACTAGTGAGTGCTTCTGAAAATATGCTGGTATGAACAACAATGTTTTTCTTGTTTGCAGGCTGGTGGCTCGGTGTGCCTTAATGCACTGGTTAAAAGTTTTAACCAGCGCATGAATTCTAGTAGCACGTAACCATGCATATGTCAATGTAACTTGAGTGAAAATAAATATGATAAGGAGCTTTGACTACTTCAGCCACACGTTACTGGCTGGATGTCACACCTAACTACTCTGTATTTTAAATTAATTTTCCATTTACAAGCAATATTGCCACTGTGAATGCTAACTGGCTAATATCTCTTCAACTGCCGTTGGCATCTAACAAATGTATCCTAAGCCAATCATGGTCAAGCTAAAAATGTCACTGCAGGGTGAATAGGAAATACAATCAACAGAACAATGTTGATGCTCTATATTCCTGCAGCCAGGCACAGCAAAGCCAATACTGCTGCAATGCATGTTAACTGGTAGACTTGGCAAAAATCATGATCAAAATTTGGACATATTTACTTTGAAGACTGTTGGTCACAAAATATTTGAAATAGTACTAACAATGGATAATGGTTAATAGAAAATGCACTGTTGTCTGCCTCATGGCCAGGCACAGCAAAAACAATATAGTCACAGTGGACATGAACTAGCAAATGCCACACACATTCTTATGGTTGGATTCATGAAATGCCATACATTAATTAGGGATAAATGTTTATAGAACTGCACTGTTCTTATGCTCATGGCCAAGTGCAATAAAACAATATTATTGCTGTGAATGTTAAATGGCAGAGGTTCTGTGAATTGTGGTCAGTGTCTGGGAAATGTTTGTTTTAAAGTCTTAACTGGTCACAGGAATGATTTCTAACAATGGGTAAACAATGATGGAAAGTGCTCTGTCCTCACTGCAAGGCAGCACTGCAAATGCAATACTATTGTCAATATGCATGCTAACTGATGGACACATGACTTAGGGTCAGCATCCAAAATATGATGATATAATTAAATTTAATTGTCTGCAATTCAAGCCAAAATCAAGATGGTCTGCAGTATACTGATTCCCTGCAAAATTTCTTTTCAGCAACTTTCTTTGGAATAGTATCATGTTAAATCAACATCCTATTGTCCATCTGTGTGTGTAGAGGTGACGCATGTATATATATATATATATATATATATATATATATATATATATATATATATATATATATATATATATATATATATATATATATATATATATATATTGGGTGATCTCTATAAGATCCTATACAAAGAGAGGACCCTGAACAACAAAAAAATTCAAAATCAGTCTAGCTGGACACATCCAAAAGAAGGACATTACACACTCAAAGCAATTGATAGACACACTACATCTTAGCCAAAATCAAATGAAGATTTGAAGGTGAAACATGTATCCTATGTTCATAAATATAATATCTTAGGAGGTTATTGGTGTCAATGTAAATAATGCTGTTGAGATATGAAAACTAAATGGAAGTATATCCCCATTAAGTAACTGTCAATCGCACCACATAAGTGAGAGCCCACTTATCATACTTCTTTGAAATTACTACACTGACATGGGGAAGAATATATTTATTTACCTGTAAAATAATTTCCCCAAAATAATAAAATATACAGAAAAAATATATTAGATACCTTGTAAAATAGTGGAACTGTATATATTTGGAAAATAGTCCCAAATTAAATTAATAATCATGAGAACCATAAACTTTAACTGTTTTACAGAAATTAAGAAATGACTCCTTTAGACATACCTTAATGCTTGATGACTGCCAAAAAAAAATGCACAAACTTTCATCAGTCACAGTGAAGAGTATAAACCAGAATGACCCATTTTAAATAAAGCATTCATTGAAAAGCTTTAGTGAATATAGTACAAATGTAGAGAACAGTTGTGATTAAACATTAATTACAGAATATATTTAAGAGAAGCTATTGAAAGATTAGAAAATTCAAGTTCTAAGTGCTAAGAGATGCTGCATTATAGGTGAGAACATGTTATAGAGATTATTTACACTAATTTTGCAAACTTGTAAACTGTAACAGATATAATTAGTGGAAATACCAGGGCTCTTACCAATCTGTTAATAGGATGAACACCGTAGCTATAAATACAATGTAATGACGTTGAATCATGCTTTTGATTTTCAATATGGCATTGTATCTGGAATACTGTATGCTTCCATTCATTCTTTTTTTTTCTTGTCTCTAAAGAGTAAAGTTTAAGGAAAAAACAAACTTTCACATAAGAGAAAACCTTCAATTACTTGCATACCTTTTGATTTATATTGGTATTTGAAAAAGATGATTTAGTGAAATTATATAGTTTGAAACTAAAATTGCTATATCTTTAATGTAATATCTAGTGAACATATTTTAAATTAAACAGATGGCTGCAACTGTATCATTCTTATTTTTAAGATGTTTTCTGTGTAGGCAGTTACTTAAAAGCCTATATTATAGAATATGAGTAGTTCAAGTTAAATGAATTTGGATACAAAATGGAACTACGTATTAGGTCATTCAATAATGTACAACACAATGACTCCAGCATCACTGTTTTTGACAAATTTTCTATAATTGGTATATTATCATATATACTCAATACAACTCAACTTTAGGAAAGAGCTGAACCTGGATAACTTTTATACCCTATTAACAGATGGCAAGACATGAATCAGAGCAAAGAACAAATACAAAAGATAATACAGTAAGAAGAACAAGCAAGGGAATCAGTCTTGATTATGTAGACAACTTACACACACCGACAAAGGACAGATTTACCAGAGTCAAGACAGTTACAGAGTTCTTTGGGAATATCATGTAAGCTGTGAGTATGAGATGCAAGCGCAACCATTTCAAAATAGAATCTCATATACTTTTGGTGTCTTTTCAAAAAATGATTGTGTTAAGATGTAGACATTTTATATGTATTCAAATGGAGATGGAAAATTAATGCTTCATATTTACATTATATAAAATTTAAAATTTGAGGTGATTCATCAGTTACTATAAGGAATGTTGATATATTCATCTCAGCTACAGTACATTGGTCACTTGTGGTCATGAATATTCCTCTACAGATCCATTATACTGAAAGAAGCAATGTATGAACAGTTCCTTTGATAAGGGAAAATAGTCACTGAAACAATGAGGTAAATCTACTGGTTTGACACATACTTGTAGTGTGGTGAGATAGTACATGTTTAATAAAAATATGAACACATAATTGTGTAAAACCATGAAATGTTCAAACCTATTTTCACAACCCAGTCTGCTCATCTAGCCCAAAGCACTCAATCCAAATGTGCAACTTGAAGGATAAGTTTGTGTAAAAATGCAGAAATCTTCATTTTTTTTTTTTTGTGGTATTATTTGATTTCATTTTATAAAGATATGTGATGCAGCACCATGTAATGCATTATGCCATCTGTTCTACCTCTCAACTTCTCTCACAAGAACATGTATAGTAACTAGCAACACTGAATATGCTCAAGGAACAACCTGCATTATCCTGTGCAAATGCATGGTTCTGTTTGTTTGTAACTTCTCAAGTCATCCGCTAAGTGAACACTCATATTTGGGGGAAAATATGCAAGTACAGTAATTTATCTTTTATCTGAATAGCAGCAGACCCTTGCCTATTTGAATTAACTAATGAATTTTGTAGGAATATCCAATGGCACAATAAATCAATGTATGTGCACATACATACTAAGCAGGGCTGGGAAGTATTTCTAATTTCAGTACCAGCAGTGCATGAATATAAAGATGATGGAACTATGGTACTAAGATTGGTACCAGTATTGATGGGAAAGCTGTGAGAAGTGAACAGCATGACATAAAAACACATTGCCAGTTGCAGGATCCTCCATAATTAGTGAGAAGAGAGATGAATTGTGCACTGCATGTCCTCTTTTTCAGCAACACCCACACACTCCACGGCCAACTTTATGACTGTATGTGACGGCTATGGTATTCTCAAAATTAGATACATTGGCTTTTATTTAGTTTCCCCCTATCATGATTACTGATTACTCCTACTTCTGTAAGCATTGCGTAGGAATGATAAAAATCACAAACAGGAATTAGTGATCAATGTCACAGGCTTCCATCTGCCATCAAATGCAGCTGGTGGCATGCTGGTATGCAGCTGCAGATTACTGTTATGTTGGTATTGGCAGTGCTGGGACCAGTGCCACGACTTGCACAACAATAGAAATGAGTTGTATACAGTCTGCCTGCCTTATCCATAGGTATATGGCAGGGCTGTTTGATTTAAATCAAGATTTAAATCAAATGATTTAAAAAAATCATTAATTTAAATCAAGATATATATTATTTAATTTTTTTCAATGATTTAAATTCTGATCTTATTGCAGGGCAACAATATAGAATGGGAAAATAAACAAAGAAAACACTAACTTTGATATCAATGTTTTCTCTGTCAACCTCACAAATTTTCCTGAGCTGATATAGATATATATCTTCAGTCAGCCACACATGGTCCATCTAGTATCATGGGGCAGAACAAGACGTTGACCGCCTTTTTGACAGTATCTTGCTGAGGCAGAGTGATAGTTTCAAAAGTATTTTACAACGTGAACCACATGTTCTTCTATGTTACCAATTTCCAAATCATGAGCCAAAACTTTTAGAATGTGTGCAGGGCAACCATGGGCTAACAACTTCAGTTCATTTGCTTGTTGTAATTGCTTTCTCATCTCGTTGACATTGGCTGTAGTAGAGGCTTAAGTCTGTCCTCATATAGCAAGTTTCTCACCCTGTGGATATTTTGTTTTATGCCTCCATGGTCTAGTGGTGCGTGCCTAACTACGAATCCGTGGTCCTGAGTTTGAATCCCAACCGGAGCAGTCAGTGTGCAGCTCACCCAGCTATTCATCTTCCCTTTCGAGCTGGTCGATAAATGGGTACCTGGGGAAACCTGGGGAAGGTAAACTGTGGTAACCTGGATGTCATGCTGACCCTGTGTCCCGGGGTGATGGGCTCTTCCCACCACAGGCTCAAGGGCCAATGTTACAGAGATGGGGACTGCGGCCATGCTCAGCTACACCGTATGCCACCATCTTTACTCTTTTGGTTGGTCCCAGCCAATTGGTGGCACGGGCAACTGTTTTATATTGCCGCCATCTTGCTTGACTAATCCCCCCCCTCCCGAACTTCACTTGATCCTCTTTAGAGAGTTTCGCTGGAGTCCGGGTTGATAGCCAATCATCAGGACAGCATGTGGGTTGTCTTGGGCCCCTCCAAACACTCAAATGAACTAAAGAAAAGCTATTAAGAGGGACAAAACTCACCAACTATAGGAGGTGGCAGGAAAGGAAATATTTGAAACATATACTCCTTTTTTTTCAAAGAATCACTTCACATACATACATGGATCATCCAGTCTTTTTTGAAACATTCATTTGAAGCTGCTGTCATTTTTCTTTGTGCAATTTCAGTCAGGACGTGTTCAAAACATGACATGATCTGGTTAGACTTTTAAGAGACTAGACGGAGTTGTGGTGTGGCGCTGGCCAGTGGCTGGTTGGCTGTGGATGGTCAGTCTTAGGACTGGCTCAAACAGGCAGCCAGGTTACTTATGATGACGGAATATGATACAAGAATACTCCAACAAGTGTTTTAAACTAATGTAGAGAATATTGAGGTTTACATTCATTTAATTATTTCAATAAAAAAAAATAATAATAAAAAAAAGATTTAAATAAAAAAATCTGATTTAAATTAAAAAATCTGATATTTTTAATTAAAAAAAAAAAAAAAAAAAATCCCAGGATCTCTGTGGCTATGCAAAACCTGCAGATGGTCTGGACACCTCCATAAAATGACACAATTTTACCTTATAAATGTCCATAACTTGAGTCCCATCTCTAAACACTACACAGGTTCTCATATAACATTTTGTTATAATGCTGATGAGAATAAAAATGTCATAAAAATTCATTGTGTATAAAAATCATACAAAAATGTTACTCTACCAGCTCATCAACTGTTTGTAGTTTTGTTACAGTTTTCATTACCTGTCTGATGTTATTGCCCATTAAAACAAACAAACAAACAAACATGTAATAGCATATAATTCATGGCAGTAGAATATGTTGAAGTGCATGTAGTAGTTCTTATTACTCATATGACATTTTAACAAGCAATTTTTTTATGGAATAAAACATACATTAGTAAATCATATGAAAATGCTTATAGACATGATGGAGTTCCTCCTGCTGTCTTTAGCTTCTAGATTACAGGGATTTTCTCCAGCACCATACGAGCTATTTTAGTCGGTGCCGAATGCTGAATTATTTTATTCTGAGGTCAATTACTTCAATACTATCACTCCACTCAAGTTCATTTTGGTCACATTCAATTCGGCATACCTTGAACATGACAATGATTGGTGTTGAAAATTGTAACTCGAGCTTTAGTGGGAGCAGGAAAGGTGTGAATGTGGGTGAGGGGGCATTAGCTGTCCATTTCCGAATATTTCCAGTTACTCGGATATTTCTCGATGCAAAAAAATACACTGATGATCAACAAAAAAGTCTGATTTCAGTGCAGTACAGTTTGTTCAGTTACATTCAGTAGTTTTGGAGAAAAAAATATGCTAAATTTTGAGGTGATGCAGTTTTTTCAGTATACTTCAGCATTTTCACATGACTTTCGTACATTTCGACAGCTGGCATAGGACTGACTGACAAGAGGAGGTTACCAACTACTGAAATTTACCCTAAGAATAGCAGCACATATGACTGATTTTTGCTACATTCCCTGAAATATTCCAGCAGAAAATTGCTTGTGTTATACAACTACACCCATAGCTATGGCCACAATTGCTGATGTGCTACACAACTTTATACCCAATGTCTAAGGGTTAAAAACAATGCTTCCATGATGACACCCTGCCTGGTCAGTCTTTCATCTCTGTCTATCAAATCTATCTTTCCTTCCTGCTCAAATACACCTACATACAATCTGTGCCTACGAAGGGTGACTGCTCTATCCTTTGAAACTATCCAATCTGCCTCTAGTTTTATTTTCTTCTATTTCTAAAGCTTTGGACACAATCCTTAATATGAAGTTTCTTCACCATCAATCAACATCGCTGTGTTGAAGTAGTTAGCTCACCTATCTACACATTCACAGGCCCAACTTTGAATCCTGGCCGAGCAGTTAATGCAAGCCCTCCAGTTGTTCATCTTCTTGTTCGGGCTGGCCGATAAGTTGGTACCTGGGGAAACCTGGGATAGGTAACTGTGGTAACCTGGATTTCACACTGGCCGTGTCTCAGGTTAATGGGTTATTTCTTGCCCCAGGCTCAAGGGCCACTTTGATGGATATAAGCACCGAGGCCATGTGCAGCTGTAGCATATGTCCCTAAATTTACCGATACTAATCAACTTTTAATGTTCTCTAATTTCCAGTATGGATTCTGCAAGGAGCATTCACAGGTGATCTTGCATTCCTAATCTATACCTTTTCACCCTCAAATAAAAAAAAGTTGAATTTCAAATTCAAAAAGTTGAATTTCAAGTTAAAAAAGTTGAATTTCAAATTCAAAAAGTTGAAGTTTAAATAAAAAAAGTTGGAATTCAAATTTAAAAAGTTGAATTTCATATTAAAAAGTTGAATTTCAAATTTAAAAAGTTGAAATTCAAATTTAAAAAAGCTGAAGTTCAAATAAAAAATTTATATATATATATATATATATATATATATATATATATATATATATATATATATATATATATATATATATATATATATATATATATATATATATATATATATATATATATATATATATATATATATATATATATATATATATATATATATATATATATATATATATATATATATATATATATATATATATATATATATATATATATATATATATATATATATATATATATATATATATATATATATATATATATATATATATATATATATATATATATATATATATATATATATATATATATATATATATATATATATATATATATATATATATATATATATATATATATATATATATATATATATATATATATATATATATATATATATATATATATATATATATATCTATATATATATATATATATATATATATATATATATATATATATATATATATATATATATATATATATATATATCTATATATATATATATATATATATATGGCCGAACTGGTAGCGATTGGGCTCACATTCACTGCGTGATGGACGACAGGTTCAATCCCACGCTACCACTGGATTTTTCAGTCACCGCCGAGTGGCTTAAAACTACCCACATGCTGTCCTGAAGACCACCCATCAACCCGGACTCTAGAGGAAGCCCAAGCGAATCAAGAACGAGTTCGGGGGCAGCATGACCCAATGCAAGATGGCGCCACTATAAACACTCGCCTGCCAGTACGGGCTGGGCCGCCCATCAGGCCCCACCTGGAAGAAGCCTTGGGCCGACCATCAGGCCCCACCAGGAAGATGCCTACCGGCGCAACAGGCAACGACGTAAAAAAAAAAAAAATAAATAAATAAATAAATAAATAAAAAAAAAAAAAAATATATATATATATATATATATATATATATATATATATATATATATATATATATATATATATATATATATATATATATATATATATATATATATATATATATATATATATATATATAATAATAAGTTTGTGGATGTATGCATTTATGTATGTATGTATGCACATATATCTCTTTCTATCACTTGTACTTCATTTATTAATTTGAACTTCAACTTTTTTTATTTGAACTTCAACTTTTTTGATTTGAAATTCAGCTTTTCTAATTTGAATTTCAACTTTTTAAATTTGAACTTCAACTTTTTAGATTTGAAATTCAACTTTTTAAATTTGAAATTCACCCTTTTTAACTTGAAATTCAACTTTTTAAATTTGAAATTAAACTTTTTAAATTTGAGGGTGAAAAGGCGTATACCTGGTCATCCTCATTTAGCTGTTTAGGATTCTATTCCTCTCTCTGCATATTCATTTCCAAATCCTTTTCCGGCTGATCTATCTCCACTGTGGTAAATGGTCGCCGTTCTACCTCTACACTTATAATCAGGGGTGTTCTGCAGGGGTCTGTTCTATTTCCGACTCTCTTCCCATTGCTCACTGATGATTTTTCCAAAACAAACTGTTCTCTCCACTCTTATGCTGATGAGTTTATTCTGTATCATTCAACATTTTTTAACAATAGTAATTACACAGCTCAAGCCTAACCACTGACCTTCCTATCATTTCTGAATAGAGCAGAAGGAACTTGAGTGTCCTTCAATACCTCAAAGCCTCAACTTCTACATTTGACAACTTGATACAATCCTCCGAGCATCTATTCCCTATTCTTCAACAACACGGCTGTTCCCTCCTACATTAAAAATTTTCAGTCTGTCCTTAACTCAACCTCTCAACTGGAAATTTCTCATCACTTGCTAAATCAGCTTCCTTGAGGTTAGGCATTTTGTGCGTCTTCAGGCATTCTTTTCGCTCCCCCAGATGCTAACCATTTACAGTGACATTGTCTTCCCCTTCTGGAGTATGCATCTCATGTGAAGGGGTTTCACACACACAGCCCTCTTGGACAGAGAAGAGCCTCAGGCTTCTTGTCTCATCAACTCTCCTCCTATTACTGATTCATCTACCTCTTAAACACTGCTGCAATGTTACCTCTCTTTCTGCTACTTTCATGCTAACTGCCTTTCTGAACTTGCTAAATGCATGCCTGTACCCCACCCACATTTTTTTTATTCTAGCCCATCCCTATGCTGTCCTAATCCCTTGTGAAAGAGTTGACCAGCACCATTTTTTTCCATTTCTTTCACTATTAAACCCAGGAACAGCCTTCTTTTGTCTGTATTTCCTCATTCCTAAGACTTTAACAATCTCAAAAGAAGAGTGTAAATTCACCTATTCAACTTATTTTCAATTTGAATCTTTTTCTAATTTTCCCTTTTGGGGAGCACTGTTTCTGTGAGCTATATTTTGTCACTTTTTTTTACCTTGACTGCTTCCTCTGCTGTATAAAAAACGCAGTAGTATGATATGTTACAGCAGCAGCAGGAGGGGTGAAAAGAAAATGGCACACATTTTATCCCAGCCTCTGAAACTACATGTCCTTTGTTATCTCTCTCTCTCTCTCTCTCTCTCTCTCTCTCTCTCTCTCTCTCTCTCTCTCTCTCTCTCTCTCTCTCACACACACACACACACACATACAACAACAGCCCATGAAGTGTTGGGAATACTGCCTTAGTTCTTTTCTTCTGTGTTATCTTTTCTCCACATTTGATACTCTTGTCATATTCAGCTGCTGTAGAGAAGAGGAATCTCCCTACAGCAATATTGATGCATTCACCCTTCGACTGTTCTCGGGTGAGTGTTGCGATGTCTTCATGGTGTGCTGGGTAGTCTAGAATAAAGTGCTCCAGGTCCTCTAAGCTTGCTGTGCACATGATGCATTCCATACCTTCATTCTTCAACCTTTTTCTATTGTTCAATGGTAGATTATTTCTTTTTGCTCTGAAGAGGATTACAGATGCCAGGGTTGTGTCATAGATATTATTTGCATAAGATTTGTTTTTTTTGTCTGTGCTATATTTCAAGGCTTGCCCTCAACTGTTCTTTATTTCTCCCTTTTTCTGTGTCCAATCATTCTTCTTTTTATTTCCTCAATTTTCGATGTCTCTTTGTTTCTCTTTATCAAGTTGGTGCACCCTAAATACTTTCTCACACTTTTTGTCCAGCTGTAGTATTTCCCTTGCATCTTTCTGAGGATCTCATCTACTATAGTCTGCCACAAATATGAAGTCAGTTTGGGTGAGGCCTGAACCTCTTCACAGCATCAACCCCAATGCATCACTTTCTCCCTCATATGTCATCTATGTACTAATTGAAACTGTATATCAAATATTCTGCATACATTAAATAAGATTAACCCCTTGACTGGGGATTTCCTACAAGAAGACATCACCAAGCTACAGGAATGGAACAAAAAGTGGCTGCTACAAATCAATGAAGAAAAATGTAAAGTCATGCACCTTGGGAAGGGATATCCAGCATACCAGTACCACATGGGGAACACTCCACTATCCACCACAGAGGCAGAGAAAGATCTGGGACTATATGTTACCAGGCTACTAGTGAAAGCCAGATCCGTGCAAATCGCAGCGGACGTGTTAAGCAAAGCTATGGCCAGAGAACTCCCGAAGCACACTCCACCCAAACTGACGTCATAGCTAGGTTGGATTTTAGTTTGTTTCTGGTGAGTTCCTGTCTAGCATGGTCCACCCAGCCTTCTCTTTCCTGTAAGACATCAACTGCTCTTGTATAAAACTTCAGTAGGTCTGTGACACAATCTCCCCTGAAGCCAAACTGATGATCCGTGAAGACATTCACCTCTTGTAAATATTTCATCCATCTGTTTTTAAAATTATAGTCTCACACAGTCTAGCCACAACACTAGTCTGTGACTGGTCTGTAGTTCATTGGTTCTTCTTCATTTCCTTGTATACTGGCACTGTGTTGGCACATTTGCTATTGTGTGGCACTTGACCTTCTTCCAGTGAGCTAACAACCAAACTTTGTATCTTATCAACTACTTAAGTCCTACACTTTCATTATCCAATTGGACACCCTGTAAGGGCCTGGTGTCTTCCTCAAATCTTATTTTCCTAAAAGATTCTTCAATTCTTCTACTTTCACTTCCATGTCCCTCAAAACTTCAAAATATACCCTCAATACCTTCAAAACTCCCTCTTTTTTTTCCATTAGGTCACTTTCCACTGTGAAAACTTGCTGGAACATTTGTTCATTTTCTGCTTGTGTCTTTGCCATCTCATACACTTCTTTAATACTCATTTTACTTTTTTCACATCTACAGAAAAGTTTGGGTTCTTCTGTGAATTTCTCTACGTCATCTCTCTTAAAGTTCATTTCTTCCTCCACAAATTCGTACATAGTCATGTCTTCACACTCACTATTTCTCTCTTGTTCTGTTGTTTCTCCGCCTCCTCCATTTGCTCCATGTGATATCTTTTACTCTTAGCTATTTCACACCCTTTATTGCACCAATTATTTTCTGAGTTTTTTTTTCCAGTCACCTTTGGCACATTATTTTCCACTCCTTCATTGTATGTTTTTAGGAAACACTCCCATCTTTCAAGAACAATGTTTGCCTCATCAAATATACTTCAGTCTGCTTCCTTATAGAATTTCCCTAAGACCCCCCAAAAAGATTTCCTCTGGTTGAATCTGTCTCTTTTGTAGAGTTCATATCTCGGTTCTTCACTTCCTTGTAATAATTTGAATACTTTTATACATTGTGTCATGATATTTTGCACTGCAATGTTTAATATCCTGCTGCCCCACAACTCCTCTCCTGCCTCCATACTACAGCCTTCCCACTGAACTTCTTCACAGTGGAAGTCCCCCACCAGTACTGTCACTGACATGGATCAGATTTTCTAAACATTTAGCGGCATCATTCACCATACTTTGATAGTCCATCTCATTGCATACCCTCATCTTTGGCAGGACACATCCCACTGTAATATCTTTTTTTTTCTTTTTCTGCAAGCCCAATCATATTTGCATGCTTAATACTTGAGCCATGCCCTCACCCATACACACTGTCCACCATCATGTTTTTCACCACCACTATCACTTTTCCAGTCTTCCATTTCTATCTTTTCCTTATATTTTAAAGTTAGTTTTCCAACATCTTAAAGTTGTTTGTCATTGTACAGTTTTGCTTTCACTAAGCATAATACATCTGGCTTCCTCTCTTATAGATAACCGTTCATCTTCAGTTTGGCAAACAGATCTCCATTAACATTTGCATATGCTATTTTCAACTCATTTCCTTCACTGTTTGCCATGTTGACTAAGCTTCTTCTCTCCAGAGTTACCACTTTCTCAACCTTTGGTCTCACACTCTCCAGTAGAACCTAGTCTTCTGCTTTTCCATTCTCAAAATGTGTTTCTCATTAGCTTCTTTAATAAGCTTCTTCCTTCTTTATCTTTCCTCTTCACATGTGTCTCTCCTAATAAATAGTTTATCGAAGTTTGTGTGTATACACATGCACCCACCCACACACATATGTACAGGCACACACACAATTTTATATTATATATATATATATATATATATATATATATATATATATATATATATATATATCTATATATATATATCTATATATATATATATATTGGTGTGTGTGTGTGGGTGTGTATATATATATATATATATATATATATATATATCTATATATATATATATATATATATATATATATATTTTTTTTTGGTTTGCATATATATTTTTTCTTTTTTCTATTTTTTTACAAGCTGCCAAGAACTTAGAATCCCAAAAGTGGAGTTGTCTTAGAATATACTAACAATATACTAACATAAAATAAAACAAAAGTAAATCATATTTAGAGTAGGTATTGTGTCTGAAACAGTGAGTACAACACAGAAAGTCTTACCTATTTCCATGTACATGGGAGGCACAGAAGGCAAAGGAGTAGTGAATTAGGGTTGGGTCAATCATCTGGCCCTTCTCAGCACGGTCCAGAAGGTCCTCAAGATAACACAGGTGTCGGTAGCAGCCTCTCACACCATACCGAGCCTGGTACTCATCTAAGGTAAAAATCTGACCTGGACTGAACCATCCCTAAAAAAATAATAAAAAAAGAGAGAGAGAGAGAGAGAGAGAGAGAGAGAGAGAGAGAGAGAGAGAGAGAGAGAGAGAGAGAGAGAGAGAGAGAGAGAGAGAGAGAGAGAGAGAGAGAGAGAGAGAGAGAGAGAGAGAGAGAGAGAGAGATTGTTAATATTGGAAAGAGCATTCTATTATTCAAAATGTCATGCTGTAATTATGTACAGTAGGATCTCACCAATAATGTCTAAATGGTGCCTGAAAAAATGCCATTATTAACATAAACGTTATTTGTGATTAATACATGTGCATAAAGGGATGATTGGTGCTGCCACCCAGGGATTTTCACCCATTTTTCCATTTTGAAACCCTCCCATCACTACTTTCATCAGCTAAAATAATAGGAATCCTAGTTGAATCAACATGAGTAATACGGGTGTTTGAAGTGATGGCTGTGCCGAAACTTGCGCATGGCAGCTACTGTGACATGTCGCTGGGCACATTCTGATCCTGACCTGTCATATCTGGCTCATCCACTTCAGTCAATGCATCACAATACCTGTCCAAATCAACCCTTACACCTACTTGTTGTAGAGGCAATACTATCACACAGCGGCACAGGCCAATCTTAACCACAGTGCGTGAGAACTGAGCTAATGAGTGACCTGACTGTGACCAAATATGAGAGAATAACACAACCTATCAAGCGTTGTCTGTGATTCCTGACCAACATGTAAATAACACTAAGTGGTACCAAAAATGTACAATGCCAATGGCCAAACTGCAGGAATGGTCATCTTCTGAACTTTGTTGAAGTGAACAATTAAAATATCACTCAGTGCTGTGCTGACATTAGGGCAGGAGTTCAGATAACATGTGAAGCATTGGGGGTAAAACAATGTTCTGTGAAATATCCTTATATATATTTTCCCTTATCCTTGATTGCACTACAGTCACTAATAGCTCAGAAATTCTTACACTCTGGTTTAAGGTGTTATGTGTACTGCTGTGCGATATTTTCACCTCTATGACCAGTAGCTGTATTGATTAGCTCTGACAGGTGTGATAATGTGTTGACGGAAGAGTGTGAGCCTGGCATGTGAGTTGGGATGCAGCCACTGGTATGGCACTGCAGCCTGCAAGCACAAGCACTGGAATGAAACACCTCATTAACTCATATGAGGTTTGTTTTATTTTACTTGTGTCAATTCAATAATGGCTCCTATTAGTTCAGCTAAAAAAGTGATTGGAATTTAAATAGGATAATGGATGAAAGTTCTTGAGAGGCAGCACCAATACACCTTTTATACATGTACCCTTGGCTGCAATTAAGGTGCAAGTCTAAAGACTATATCATCAAGGTGGTAGCAAATAAAAACCTTCCAAGATACACCCAGATGCTTGATTCCAGGAAAAAAAATCAAAGAATCAAAATGTTGCTGAAACTTGGTATCTTTTACAATTTGCTGTTATTGTCAAAAATGCAACTGGCAAGATCTTACTGTACAAATCATTCTGAATATCCACAAAGCTTAATAGAATAGTTCAATGCATTCAGTGTGCAGAAATGTGAAGAGACAACATTGGCATTATATGATACATGACTGCTACCAGGTAACATTATCAGGTCACTCAATAGTTCATGGAGAACATTTTAGAAGATAGACTAATGAAATAATGGGAGCAGGGACATCTGTTGTATTAAAAAATTCTGTCATGCTTTTGTCTTTTCAAAAATTGTCATGAAAATATGCTGTACAAAAAATAAAGCAGTGAGCAGAAATGGTAGTGGTCTGAGTTTCTATTTCACTTTAATATAGCTTTTAGAGTAATGTACATGTGAAGGCAAGATAGTCAATATTTTCATTACTAGTGTTTATACAGCAGTGACTAGAAATATCTGGCGGCAATGTTAGACACAATATATACATAAGAGTGCATGCCTACAAGTATAAACAAACAAAGGCAGAGTCACAAGTACATCTTTTTTGTTGTGTATCATTAATAATGACTTCCTGCAGTGTTTTATATTGACCACAGGAGTGTATGTCTGCTAGTAGAAATAGACCCAGACAGAGGTATGAGTAATTGTTTTTTCTTGTGTTCAGTAATACGTAGGACATCAGGGTTGGTGCATAATATGTGGTGGCAATGCTGCATTTGCCATTTTCCTTTTCAACTCCCTGGCTGGCCAAAAATATTATACTACGGTGAAGTATTTATGTATTTATGAATATTTTTTTTTGTAGGAGCAGCGAGTAGCGGGCTTTTTTTATTTTTTATTATTGTTTTCTTTTTTGTGCCCTTGAGCTGTCTCCTTTGTTGTAAAAAAAAAAAAATAAATAAATAAAAAAAAAAAAAAATAATAATAATAATAATAATAATAAAAAATAAAACAATAAAAAAAAATGTAAAGTTACAGTACGGCTGCATATCAGTATGAAACAACAATAAACAAATATGTCTGGTGCATACGTGGCCATTTAGCAGGACGGAAACCAACGTATGGCTGGACCTGTTTCGATATCTGGACTTTGCCCGGCATATGTCTGTCAACCGCTGGACATAGCTGGGCCACAGATTTTTGGCCCATACTTCTGTTTTGACTCCCAGACTTGACCGTGCATTTGGTCAGCAATTGCCAGACCAGGATTTTGTCCAGGAAATCCAATATCTGGGAAATTGAGAGTCAAGTGTATGTGCTTCTGCTATTCTTATCTATCCCAGCCGTTGAGAGCTCCAAGTGCCCCACATGCCCGGCCATCTACATCAATGGCCACACAACCCCTGTAGAACAATGTAAATGCCAAAAAAGGGCAAAGAAAGCCTTTAGTGAGTGCTATTGCCCATGAGCTGGAAATTAGCCAAATTATGGGTAGTGATGAGGACTTAAAAGGGGATGGAGGGTGGGGGGAAGTACTGAAGAACACATTGCTTCGTTTGGCCTGCACAGTGGACAGCAGTAGCATGTAAAAAGCATGTCTATTCTTGATATGTATGTGTAACCCACCCAAAAGAGTCATCTTGTGATGCTAGGAAAATTATCAGTCATATACGTATGAATATGAAAGTTGCACTCATTGGTATGGTATAATCAATTCATTAATGTCAAATATGTGTAAACCAATATTCATCCATTTCAAATTAAGCCCAGTTCTCACATTTTTATGCTTAGAATACTACTTATTTCACATTTAACTAGTCATTTACTGTTCCTTATTTTGTGTTCGCGTCTCTCTCTCTCTCTCTCTCTCTCTCTCTCTCTCTCTCTCTCTCTCTCTCTCTCTCCCCCTCTCTCAGTTTTGAGTAAATGTGGTAAAGCCTCCCTACTTCACCTCACAATGTCCCACATTCCAGAAATGTTTCAACCCTTGTTGTGGCTTCACCTTAACTCTGCCCGCCATGCCTTCCGTCGTCGACTATGTTCTAACTGATATTCAAGCTTGTCCTCTGTGTGCTTGTATGGCACATTCCTGATGCAAATCAGCATGTTTAGGATTAATAAAAGGTGTGACTTTTTCATATCCACAAATATTCAAATATACTATTGAAAAAACAGCTTGAAGATTTATGCCAGCAGTTGATTTTTATGCAGTCATAAACTTATAATGAACAACGCACAAGTGCCACATCTATCTAAAGCCACGCTCTGTGGATGGAGAGATGAAATGAAACCGACTATAGCAGGTGACACGTGAGAGCCCTCCATCAGTGACTGGGTGAAATGACATTGAATAGGGTCTACTGTTGAATTTACTGGAGGTATCTTGATTAGCATGTGTGCCTGATGTATGCACTCAGTGTATCATTGATGATAGAGTAAGAATCACTGATATGGCAACTTGGAAATGGATTTATCCCAGATTTCTGTCAAGTAATTGTGCGACTTGGTGAAAGGGATAAACATATGCCTGAGGGACCTGACTTGAGAAGCTATTTTGGAAAAAAACATGCATTCGCAAAATGCAGACAGTTATGACTGTGCGTCCTAAGCCATTCTAGTACGTATTTTACCCGAGGTCTTGGATTATCATTAGCCACAGTACGTATTCCTATTTCAACACACTTTAAATAATGTCCTCCCACCATTCAATTCAGTAGGTGTGGACATGTCACCCTACATAAGAAACCAGTGAACTTTCTGCCCAATGAATCCCATAAATGTTTCTAAACATCAGGTTTTTAGGGACACATTCTAAATGTGTAAAGAGATTTGTCTTCATTGAGAAAATATCTAGGTAAAGTAGCAGGTTCTTCTTGGCAAGTATGGAATTAGCAAAAGTTTATGAGAATATTAAAAGGGATGGAATGTGTAGTTTCATAGGCAATGAAAAACTTCCATAATAAGAAGCACAGCAAGTCTGACATAATGAAGGGTTTTGTTATTGGTTTTAAGTAAAGATCTACAGAGACAGAGAGAGGAGGGATGTAACAACCACAATGACAGAACATGGTATATACTTTATAAAATGTAAAATTTAAGTCATAAATAAATGTCTGGGGGTAAAATTAGTGATGCTGAATGTCAAAAAAAAAAAAAAAAAAAAAAAAAAAAAACAGGTATCATAACTAAAAACAAGTAAGTGTTTGAAGAAGCCCCCAAAAATCTTTTAACTAATAAATAATAAAACAATTACCATGTGAATTAAAATAAAAAAATACTTAAAACAGCAAGGCATATCTGTGTATACAGGTTTTTAAAAGCTACGATTCATGAGCTGGTAAAGCTGGGCAATTGAAATACTCGTCCACTGGATCTATCAGATTGAAGCCTAAACCTACACTTCTCAATAGGAGAAAGAAAAGGCTGGATACCCAAGTCTTTTCCTTGCTGCAGATGATGGCGTTTCATCAGCAGGAGGCAGTCACAGCACATCTGCAGACATTCAAACTGACAATAGTAAATATGTGGCTGGATACACGAGCAGCCAGATGCCAAGGTTGCAACATCCCAGTGGCAGAAGGGGTGGCCATAGCAGCATCAGTGCAGAACTGCTGATCTTTGATCTGATGATCATCTTTGACACTGACATTACATTTATGAAGTCAAATAAAGGCCAGTAATGCAAATTACCACGGTTAAATAATATCTCAACTATGAAATTATTATTAAATCCTTGATGAAAGCAAAGCTCTATATTTGGTCTCTAATAAGAAAGAAGTGTCCAGATATAGGAAACAGGATAACTTTCATGCCATTATATCAAGAATTTCATAAACTATTAATATAAATGATAGTTTATTTTCACATGATGTTTAGCCTCCAGAATTCTACTTCCTAGCCATTTAGTCTGCTTATGTATGGCCTGGATACTGACCATTGTACCTGCTCATAACTGTGGAGTTAAATGCTCACATGTATCCAGGCTGTCTCAGAGCAGATTAACTATAATATTATATATGCTCATGTATTTAGGGCTGAAGAGGGCAAAGTAAATTAACCTATCATATCCTCATGATTAAGTACAGGAGAAGGATAATACTTTTGCTAAGATGTTGATTCATTTTCCTTGTCCTTCAGTTTCATGGCTTGACGCTTTAACCCACGATACCACCGCGCCCCATGAGGTACAAGTCCACATATTTTGGTAAAAACAGGGTGGGTTAACTTTTACATGAGGTGAATATTTTTACACTAGTATATGAGTTCTCTAGATGGTAAACAATGAAAACAGAAAAATCCTGTCTTTTAAATGCTGCAGAGTAAAACTTCCCTAACTTAAATTGAGGAGCATGTGAGAAGGTGTATTGTGTTTGAATGCCTACACATGACAGTCTATGTAGGGAACAACAATCCTAATAGCCACAGGCCCACACCCATTCAAATTACTAAGTTTCTTGGAGTACTGGACGACACCCCAAATAATTTCAGATATAGATGCACAATTATTGAGTAATAGCACACAGCCACACACTAATGCTATTTGTATGTTTACTTGTCTTAACCCCTTGACTGAGGATTTCCTATAAGAAGACATCACCAAGCTACAGGAATGGAACAAAAAGTGGCTGCTACTATTCAATGAAGAAAAATGTAAAGTCATGCACCTTGGGAGGGGAAATCCAGCATACCAATACCACATGGGCAACACTTCACTATCCACCACAGAGGCAGAGAAAGACCTGGGAGTATATGTTACCAGGCTGGCAGTGAAAGCCAAATCCATGCCAGTTGCACCAGATGGGTTAAATGTACATAGCTTTTTGGATGTTTTAATTCATCACGTACTGACAGCATTATGTGTTTGCTCATGGCACTCTTTTCCATTAGTTCTTGCTGTAAAGAGTGGCCTATTCGACACCCATTCACTATCCCAATATGCCTATTAGTAAAGAATTCTGAAAGAACACTGTTTTTTCTGGGACACAGACATCCATCATCTAGGCAAAATTTGATGCCTTTTCCTTTTGATATACAGGCATCCCTTGCTATACAATTCGGTTGTTCCCCAAAAATTGACCATAAAGTAAATGATCATTAACTGACTTACAAAATGGGTTCAATGGGGATACATTCCGAGCCAGCCCCAAATAACGACATATTTATCTCAGAAAAGTTCCCCACAACAAACTCAAGAGCATTAATTTGCAATGATAATTCAGAAGAAAAAAAAATAGCATGCCACATTGTTCATTCCTTGTCTTTCACAATGGTGCTTTAGAATGTCTAGCTTCATTTCCACCACAAATTTTTTCCTTTGCCTTTTGCCTTGGGCACTGGTAGACTCACTTTTCCAGTGAAGAATCAAGGAGCACTGCTGGAATAACTTTGTCAAATTGGTGATCGCTTTGTGTGACTGATTGTAGGCCAATTACCTGTATATTCCTTGAATGCCAACTCAAGCTATATAAGCATGTGACATAATACCTGAAAGTTCACCCTGCTTGCAGAGTTGTTTCAGTAAACGACACTCCTGAGTGAAGGACACCAAGGAGGCACCTCCAAATATTGTAGCTAAGGCATGTCAATGCATCCTGTTGGGAGATATGTACTTGGTGTAGGAAAGACACCTTCGTGAAGACTTACTCAGAGGAACCCCCGGAAATGGCGTCACAAACTAGGAAAGGTAACATGCTCCCACTACTTGATTGACTCCATTTAAAGAACAATTAACTGCTTTTTCGTAGCATAGAAGGATGACACCAAGACTGGAGACTGATGGTGTTATCAGTTTGAACATGACACAATACATGTGGTGCAAAATTGTGTTGACAGCTGGATGGAATTAATGTATAAACACAATATCAATAATTTATGATAGTTCACTTCCCACACTTGAGTTATGTAAAGAGAGGAGGGGAATGGAACTTTTCATGCATCCATGTGCTGGTCAGCTCACAATGTATGGTATAACTGGAAGGCTTTTCACTGTAACTCAAAATCCATCTCCCTGAAAAAGTGGAACTCAATTCAATGACTACCTTGATATGATTAAATAGCAAAAATCTAACTTACTAAAGAACAGTAGGGATCACCAAGACGGTATTCCAGTGTTTGACTCTGTAGAACTCTAAAAAGGTTGTGGTGATCAAATCTAACAGGATCTGCACTAATATATTCATCCATTCCGTGTTTTTTTGCCTTGTCAGCATCTGGAGAAAAAAAAAAAAAGTATATTAATATTACCATTTGAGTAAAAAAAAAAGAAAAAAAAAAAAAGTTGGTGTCTAAGAAAATTTAAAGGCACAAGAGCACCCAAAGTTATTTAACCCATTAACTGCAGCATTTAGTTTAAGGTGATCATTTCCTTGCAACTTTCCAGGGCAACAAACTGAAGTGAGTAAAATTTCAATCCTAGCTAATCATTCATCAGTTCTCCATATGATTTTTATGCCATATACTATTGTCATCTTTAGTAGGTCTGCCTTGCCTGAATTCCCTTATGACAACTATAATAACAATGAAATTCTCACCTTCTTGAATTTTTTATAGTCTGCCTTGCTTGAATTCCCTTATGACAACTATAATAACAATGAAATTCTCACCTTCTCGAATTTCTTATAGTCTGACTTGCCTGAATTCCCTTATGACAACAATAATAACAATGAGATTCTCACCTCCTTGAATTTTTGATAAAGTTGAATTTTTTCCCTGGGGCATAACAGGTGGGGTGGGTTTGTGGGCTTGGCCAGTGGCTCTGTAAAGTGCCGTCACCCACTGGTGCGACTCATTTTCATCTTCTGTGGCATATAATATAGATTCTCCTTCTCTTACAGCATTGAAGAAAAATCTACCACCCTCCAGATCTGTAATGTGTCATAGTAATGTTAACCACATCTCTGATATATGTATATATATAAAACATTTAAAGGCAAAGAAAGCAGTTCATGGAAAAAAAAAAAAAAAAAAAAAAAAAAAAGCCCTCTAAGTGCTTTTCCTGCAAAGAGAACAGTAGGTCTCAAAAGGAAGTGTAAGATTCAGTAGGAGAGATGTATTGAGACTCCCCTTTGGAAAATATTCAAGTTGTAGGAAGGAGGAAATGCAGACGAAGGAAGGCTGTTCAAAAGCATACCAGTGAGACATTTAAAGAACGAAGATGCTGGTTAAGTTTTTAATAAGGGATTTGGACAGCATGAGAGTGAGTTAGACATGTGCAGTGAGAGTGGTTGAGGCATGCAGTTACCAATTTCAATCATTAAAACAGAAAATGCAGCAACATTGAGGCAAAATTTAAGAGGTAGAAAATTGTCAATAAGAGAGAAGCTGATATAGTAAAAAGCCTTTAACTCTATTATGTCCAAAAGGGCTGTGTGTGTGTGTGTGTGTGTGTGTGTGTGTGTGTGTGTGAGGAACCCCCTAACACATGAGATGCATACTCCATACAAGAGCACACAAGGGCTTTGTATATGGTTAGTATCTGAAAGGGGGAGAAGAGTAGGTGGACACAACAAAGAATGCCTTACTTTGACGAAGCTGATTTAGCATGGGATATGAAACTCCCAGTTGAGATTTTTGGTTGAGCGTAGGTTAAGAATGAATAATAAGTTTAGGAGAAGGGGAGAGTTGTGTGCTCCACTGCTGTGCCAACACGACATCTGTGTATTTACGATCATCTGAACACCTGCTTGTAGTTATGATCTGAAAGTCACTATGAAAACACATGATGACTGACATAATGATGATTGATAATGATGGTAGTGGTGGTGGTGGTGGTGGTGATGATAGCAATAATGTGTTTCAATAGGAAGTATTTTTAGAACAGGAACAAATACAACTACTGCATTTTGTTTCTAGTGCACTATATGGGTCAACAGTAAGTGGATTAATGTTCTACCATCATGCATCACTAATCAACATGCATGAAAATACATTAATCACATATTAGCTTCATTTCAGAACTCACCCATTCCAACCATAAGCTGAGCTGCAAAAGTCAAGACATGAAAATATTATCATCTGTTAAAGTGCAAAGCTGAGAGTCCTACATATATGTGTACATGACAGATTCATCTGATGTATGTTTATACTTGATAAAAATAATGAAAAATGAATCGTATTTGCATTTAGAAAAACGTCTATACAAACACACAAACTTACATACAGGAAGACTGGAAATGAGAATGGGAGACACTAAAAAGTTTACCCCCACTGACTTGAGTGAATTTCTCATGTGTTCAAGAATGAGCAGAAGGTTGTTTAAGAAGCAGCCTCGCAGGAGTGAAAAGATGTTTGGAGATGGTGGCGCTTCTTGTGAATAATAGCGCTAGATGGTTTTACGGATTCTGCTTTTCAATATTCTTTTTCCTTTTTTTTTTTTGCATTTCTATGTAATTTAATTGGTTTGGGGGACTTCCAATACTGTTGAGAGGCTCTGAATATATCCCCACTAGACCCATGTTATAATGCTATTGGTATACAATCCTTCACTTTATACTTTTGAGGAACATAATCCAATTGTATAACAAGTGAAGACTGCATTTAACCCGGTAGCAGCGACGGGCCAAATTTGTGGCTTTACTGTGTAGCAGCGACGGGACAAATTTGTGCCATAATATAAACCCCCCAAAATAGATGATACATAATATGATTGCAAATGCTTTGATATATATTAAGAAATGGTTTCTGTGAGGGGTGATTTTTTCTCATTTTTCTCACTTGAAGGGACCATTAAGAAACTTGATCCCTGCTGCTACTGGGTTAAGACCAATACATGTGACCTTAAACTGGAATCCAGGACAAAACACCATTACCTGACACTGGTTCAATGTAGTCCACTGTGTATCCGTCCAGCTGCATCATCTCTGTAGGTTCACTCTTCTTTTCCCTGTAGCTACACATGGCAAAGGTGTACTGAGACACTTGCACCAGACAGAAGTACCGTTTTTTCCACTTTTTCCAGCAACTCTTTCCTAGAGCGTACAGGTGGCTGTCAAGTGAGATATCAGTGTAATTGTCATATACACCATTTCATATACTAACCTGTATAACCATTGTTATCAAGCTGATAATATTTTTATGGATGACTATAGTAATTTTAATATGAAATAAAATCCTGTAAAATATAAACACTTACCCACAATGCTTCAAATTTTGTGGTTTATCCATTCTGACAGCTATCTTAATTCTAAGGTTATTTTCTGAGGAGTTTTTTGGAACTTGCATCTTGTACCATTCGGGTATCTGAAATGATAATGGTATTCATGTTTTTCTTATGACCCACAGAATTATGATATATCTGAAATATTAAATTGCAATTAATTTTATACCTTAGTATTTATGTGTATTAAATTAAATAAATAAATTTTACCCCAAATGCACTGACACTCTTATTTAGAATCAAATTTTAATATTATTTTCTCCTTATGAACTTATATTATTCATTGTTTTCTCACAATACTGGTAGAAGAAAGTTAAGTACAGTGCCCTCCGAAGTTTCGCGATCCTCGAGTTTCGCGCTCAGTCCTAAATTCTTACCATCCCGACTTTCACGCATTAACACCAGGAGTTTCGCGCTGCTTTGTCATGTACGGGTCACGTCTACCTACTGTTGGCGTCATGCGCACTTCCTTAAGGCGATGTCACACTAGCTAGTTTCCTCCAACCGTTGGTGCTACTGGCAACCGCAGTTGCCCGTGCACCCAACCGGGAGCGAGTTGTCGGTTGTCTGTATGGATGGAAAATGGTTGGGGGTACGAGCAACCATGCGGCTGTATGTAAACAAACAGACGACGGCAGCGGCTGAGGAGTGAGGAGCAGTGGAAAATGGCCAACCAAGAAACTCGTAAAGTAGACTGGCAGAGTTGCTTTGTTTACTATTTAATCGATACAGGGCGACTGCTTTGTTTACGTTATGAATAGAGACAACCGATCTTGGGTGTGTGTGACACACACCCAGAAAAGTTGGAGTTGGCGGTCGCCCCTATCACCAATGTGGTTGGAGGAAAAAGGCCCAGTGTGACACCAGCAGCTTAAAGACGCAGTCACACAAACTAGTTTCTCAGGAATTTCTCACCGAAATTATCTCCCGACAAATTTCTGATTCGAATTTATCTTCAAGTTTGGTCATCCAGAGGACAGTTGCATTCTGGGATATATCAGCTGAAAAGCAAAACAAGCAATGGATCCAGATGTAGCAGAGTTTGCTTTGTGGTGTTTGCTGAAGAAACAGAAAAAAAATTAAAAGAAGGCAGTGAGTGGTTAGCTCGGAGACAAAGGGAGAGTATGTTACAGTTTGCTACCGTGCCACGAGAATTTAGCAGCGAGGACCCACACATGATGAGGCACTGGTTACGCTAGGACAAGACTCAAGTCCAAGACCTGCTCAACCTGGTTACTCCAAGCTTATCTAGCTTCATGGAATTCATTGTGGTACTGGAATAAACCCGCGGATAGCTACTGAACCGATCAGCTGATATGCTCTTCTTCTTCTTGTGACCACAACTTACCGACCTCATGAGAAAATATGTGACATGCTGGTGACCGAGTTTCTGACTAGAATTTCAGTTTCCCGTGAAATGCAGCCGATATTGAATCTCTGTACAAAATTCTCGAGAAACTAGCGGTTTGGTGACCATGCTCACATGTGCTGGGGCGAGATTCACAGAGATGCGCGCTAATGGCCTGCGGTAAAAGCTATGAACTAATGATTTAACTATCAACGTTGACTTCAGATTCACAAAGCTTTCGTTTCGTCATAGTTAGAGGCCGCTGATTGGATGAGCGCCATCGATGATGTCATTGGACTCGGTCAATCACAAGCGTGTTTTCAGAACTGTCAGCCAATTGTAAGGCAGCCAGCCGCCTTCAGCTGCGGCTTCAAAACGACCCATTCTCTCTTCACATTTTCTTTCTTTTTACACACTACGTATTTTGAAATAACAAGGGAGTAACGTGGGAAAAAAAAGTCAGCTTCTCCACGGGCCAGAACCAAGAAGTGCTTTTTCAGTGTTTTCAGTACCCTGAGTTTCGCGATCCACGAGTTTAGCGCTATACCTGCAGAACGAAGCAAGCATGAAACTTGGGAGGATACTGTAGAAAGATCCTTACAAGACACAGACAGACAAAGAAAAAGATCACTGTAGTCAGACAAAACTATTTGAAATATATATTTTTGTAGTCTTCTGGAGATTATGTAAAGATATCAGTGTTCAGGTTTTTTACTGCTTTCATGCTATTCTGACGAGCATAACAAGTTTTATGAAAATTTCTTCACTAACTTTGGATGACATTGCTGTGGGGTGCAGGACCACCTTCCCCAATTCCTTATCATCTAGGGATAACATCGAGGCTGACTCAGTATACAGCTTGACTTTTACGCCAGGAAGTGGATGCGTCGTCGTGAAGTCCCCTTGTGTGTCCCACCTGCAGCATGGTGGTATTACGATGATACAATAGTAATATATGTAGAGAATAATAGAAGTGTAAAAGTATCATATAATATGCTTCTCTGAAGATAGAAATAAACTGAGTGAAAAATTTAGGTGGAGTTAAAGTAAAACATGACAACAGATAATGAAACTTTATAAATATTTTGAATTCTTGGGCTACTCTGCAATTCCTATCAAATAAGCATAAATCATGAGTAATAAAACCTTTTAACAATCTAATATTAAAAATATGTCTTACATTGGTTTTGATGCCTCTGCCTGATCAGTTTGAAGTTTCTCTCCTCCTTCAACCTCCATGGTGCAATACACTATTCTGTTTGGTGGCAAGTGTTTAATTTCTCGCACCTCCATCACCAATACCTGTGTGAGATAAAGGTCAATTGGGCAATAATGATACAGCTATAATCAAAAAATCAGTACAAAGAGATTCTTTTGATTGAAAAGAAACTAGGTAATCAATGGTCTTAATCATGCTGTGATATACAGGTGTAACTTCCTAAAAGTCTTTGTTGGCTGGTGAAACAAATAAAACTTTTACTTCCTAAATTAGCAATATATTTTTTGTTTTCAAATACTACTTACACCTGTATGTATGTGCATGTGCATGTGCGTGTGTGTGTGTGTGTGTGTGTGTGTGTGTGTGTGTGTGTGTGTGTGTGTGTATTTACCTAGGCTCTTGGGGTCCTGTCGCTGAGTCTCAATCAAACATATCTTTCAACATATCTAAGTTTCTGAATTGAGCAACCTCTTTGTTCAGGGTGTTTTACTGATCTTTGTACAGTATGATCTTGCATATTCACATCTAACATATTTGCATTTAACAATACCATTGGTGCTCTGTCCATATTCGTTAAAGGAAGAAATTTCAAAGAATAAAAAAGGACGTGCAGTTTAAAGCAGCCACCACCTTGACTGAGTGTGTGACATCACTTTTGTCCATTTTCCCATCACACTGCCTCTCCCCCAGTCTCCTGCCTCCCCATGCATATGTAGTGTTGTGTTGTAAAGCCACCTCTTGTTGCTTCAAGTGGCCTAAATTCCTACCTAATTTGCCTTTGGTGGTGCTTTACACCTCATCTCGTGAAGAGGGAAGAGGACGGTGGTGGTCAAGGATTCTAGAGTACCCTCTCTAGACTCCTTAAGTGATAATAGTGGTGGCAGTGAGGAAACGGGAGGAGGAGTGGCCAATTAACTCCCTTCCTGCCTCGGATGCCACCTTTCGTCTTACCCCTGCACCTCATTCAGCACTCACAGCTGAGTTATCCACATTATTTCTTGAGCCAAAAACATGACTATTAAGCAGGATAGAAATTCACCAAATACACAAGCTAGATAATAAAATAAGTCAAAAACAATTAAAAAATATATATAAGGGGAAATAAAAAAGGTTTTAAGTGACCAAATGACCATTTTTTAAAATTTTCTTAGAAAGCACCAGTACTGATTAAAGCTTTTCCATTTGCATTAACTATTCACATTTGGCAAGCTTTCTCTGGCACCAATTAGTTGTTACAAATTTTAATATATCAAGAAGTTTAGAAACTTCTGCCAGTTGACTAAATACACAGTAAGCTTGTATAAGCATTTATACTCATTAAGGAATGTGACATATTTTCGTTTATGGGGATTATCACGGTAAACCATGACATCCTTCAAGAGTAATATTTCAAGAAGATTCAGACTAACTGATGTCTCAGCTCTTAGCTGAGACTTAGTATCAAGCTTTCAGTCCTGCAGGTTGTGTTTGATGCTGTGAACAGCTGGTACACTGCTCATACTCTCCAGGGTTGATATAAGAAAGGTATCCAGATTGATGTGTCACAAATATAGGAGGGTCGATTTTCATGTGGAATTCTCATGTACACATGTATGAAATACAATATGTTATAAAAAATAAAAAAATAAATAAAAAATAAAATAAAATAAAAACATTTGTTTTAGTTCTGTTTGAATTTAAGCCTTTGTCATAGTATGAATGTTTGTTCAAATTCTAACACATTCACCGAAGTGAATGAAACTTACACCTGGATACATATATTACATGCAGCATTTATATATTGTCATCCTTACCTAAGTTCAGTTACATTGTGCTGAAATGCATCTCTCAGTTGGTAAAACACAGCCATAGCACATCTAAAAACAGTAAGTCCAATAGCTGAGTGGATGAGAACTTGCTGGTGCTCACACAGTCATATCTCCTGTCAGTTGGTTGAATGAAGAAATGTTTTGTAAATACTTACCTCCAGTGCAAATGACAAGACAACATCCATCTTGGAAAGCGTCACCTCGTTGTCCATACTGTCACTGTCGCGCCCACTTAACGAGCTCTGAGACCTGCTGTTCGTGGGATTGGGAGAAAGTGTTAGTTCAAGTTTGCCACAAACTTTAAATAGTAGAAATTAGGGGGGAAGATCAATACTGATTATAATCAAATAAAATTTAAATGAATATCTAAATAATTCAAAATTACACCCTATGAGTACGTGGACAATTTACTTATTAGATCAATATAATTTACTGAATATATAGTAATATGTGTATCACATATAATACAATAGTATTTAAAGATGGCCACTGAAGGGCACATATAAAAGGTTATTTTGCCCCTTAAGGTCAAGGTATGAGCAAGTAAACTCAAGTGGGATATTATATAAAATATCATTTTAAAGTATTTAAAGATGTACACAGTAGGGTACATCTAAATATTAATTTATCCTTTAAGGTCTAGGTATCTGCAAGCAAACTTAAACAAGATGTATGCAATTGGTACTTGTATCAGTGGACAATGGTACATAATCAAACATGCCTTGAGTAACTCGATCAGACTGGATATACATATTTCACATATACTAACAAGATAAGTTTACATCCAAGTGTGCAGCCATCCCCTTTGTAGAAATAATTAATTTACCATACCAAGGGTGCATGGCAATAAAACCTTTTATATACTGAAAAGGTGTCCTTATGGTGGTCCATCAAATCCTTACAGTCACTAAATGAAAATATAATAATAATCAAATCAATGAGAGGGCACCACAGTAGGAGGAAAACCACAAGTCACCACATTTTCCATATGAAATTTAACTTTTATGCCAATCATACATTTACAACATGCCATTAAATCAACAAGCTGCAGCTACATAACCCTCTAAATGGTCAAAAAAGTCATAAATTGATATTGTCTCATATACAAGATGCATAGACAGGGTCTGGTCATGCAACAAGACTGAAAATATCAGAGACTCATAATATTCTTTGTTCTAATGTCCTCCCCACCCTAGTGTGCATGCTTGTATACACACACACACACACACACACACACACGCGCACACACACACACACGCATACACACACACACGCATACACACACACACACACACACACACACATGCATGCAGGCACACACGCACACATATGCATGTGCAAACACACACACACACACACACATACACACATGCATGCAGAAGATAAGTCTGGCTGTCTCGAGAGACCCGCAGCAGACCAAGAGGTGAAATTACACACACACACACACACACACACACACGCACACGCATGATTACGAGTCCAACATGTGATCAGGCCGTGGTGGAGGTGAATTACACCCACACACACACACACACATGATTACGAGTCCAACATGTGATCAGGCCGTGGTGGAGGTGAATTACATGCACACATACACACATGTACACACACGCACACACACACGCACACACACACACACACACACAGTTATGTTATTTAGCTTGAGTACTCAGGGCAACTTGTTTGGAAAGTGTCATTTTTTTTTTTTTCATGTGTATATCTCAATAATTGAGCCTGGAAGCTAGTGTCTGGCAGTAGTATGCCCTAACCTCTAGGAATAGGGTGGCATTTGTAATAGCTGATTAGTTGGTCAACTCATGTTATAACTTCTAAGTAGAGGGTGGCATCCAGAACAGCCAATTAGTTATTTATTCCTAGCTATAGTCAAATAAGTTTATTGTATGGTTTCACACTCAACGTTCTTTTGGTAGCCAAGGCATTCCTCCAACACAAAGTTACTAGCTATTATAGTACAAGGTCATATCTTATTAGTTTGATCAAAGTATTCAGACCACTGTCACTAACATATAACTTGCATTAAATCAAATTCTTCCTTCACAGGATTGTTTCCATGTGGAGTCTAAAGTAAAATAATTTCATAAGAACCCTTTATAAGTGTGTCCATGCAACAAGTGTTGTATGCATGGGTTCCTTGACATACAGTTAATGCTGCGTGAAAGACACCTTACGAAAACATACCTCTGTGAAGGAATTCTAAGCTACAAGAAAATTCCTACCATAATTAGTATGTTTCAACAATGTACAAACATTCTCTTGTGAATGAACCTCAGGTGCTTCCTCTCAGGTTAACATGTCACAAATTACAACTCAAATTTCAGTTATGGTTATGTTTAAAATAAATGCACTGAAGGTAAATCACCCAGAGCATAAATAGAGGAATAAATGGTATACTTATTATCCCAATGCAAACACAAAAGCAACTTACTTAGTCATGATGAAAGAATACACCATAGCCAAAGTGAAGTGCAATTCACATTTAAATGCCACTGCACCATCTATTAGTTTCATGCTGTATCTTTTGTTGCCACAAGCTTGGACTTGGCACATGCTAACTACCTTGTGTTTCCCAAGCTGTCCTTGTGTTGAATTTTTGTATTGTTATTAACACACTTGAACCAGTTAATGAGTAACAGGACACAAATATATTAGTTCACAAATGGGCACTAACTTTGAGTCGCATTATAGTGCCCTCTGAACCAAACTGAAGTAAGTATTTATGGGTCTACCCATTCAGGTTTCTGCAACTGCATGATTTTTGGTGTTATTAAAGAATCTTAATCACTCATAATGTATGAAAGAGCTTACATTATGCCTATTACCCATAGGAATCTAAGTATATACTTAGCACTGTATGGACACAGAGAGAACATAAAAATAAAACACTAAAGGAACAGCACTTTCGCAAGTGCAAACTGCCCGCGCTCACCCTTCTTGCCGCCAGGCTGCTTCGGCCAAGGTCTTATGTTCTCAGCAATTTTCACCACCTAAATATTATTGCACTGATAAGTATTCATAACATCACAACCAGAGAAATGTGCTCACTTCGAATCTGTGATCATAAATTCAGCACAACCTTCTCCTGCAGCTCCCAGTAAACATGGCTAAAAAAAATGCTCTTCAACCCATTTCTGGCACAGAAAACACATGACATGACAATGATGAAAATAAAAAAGAATACATCACCAAACTGTATTGCATGATTCACATTTGCAGACATCTCACAAACTCCTGGTTACTCAACAACCAGTGTTTGCAGGGTACCTTGCCAATTTGTAAATTCAGAAATGCTGATCAATAAATATCAGAGGACTACTGTAATCGTAAACACATTAATGTTTTTTCTTGTATTTCCTATATCATATATTTGGTTTTGTGTATAAGTAGCCTGAGTCACTTCCATACCATTTATACATGACTGAACAGCTTGAAATAATCCCACTCAAAATTATACTATTATCTACCCCACAAAATAGCTTGTCTCAAAATGGACTCTGATGAAACAAAATATTGAAGCTCTGCATACTGCAAAATTTGACAATCGTATTACTAAAGGCAAAGTTGGGGGCATACATTACAGCTGCATGTGGTCTTGGTGCTCATCTCTGTCCCCTGGCCATTGAGCCTGTGGTTGGCAAGAACTTAGGACTAGTGCAATATCTGGGTTACCACAGCTATCCTCCCTACATTTACCTACATACTCATTTACTGACCAGCCTGAGAGGGAAAAGGAACAGCTGAGTTGGCTGTGCACTGATGGCCTAGGCCGAGATTCGAGTCTAGGCCCACGGATTAGTAGCTAGGCATGTTAACCATTAAACAATGGAGTACTGAGGGTACAGAACACATTGCAAACGTAAATACATTTCTTCATCTAGCCCACTGTGAACTGATGGCTTTAGGAAACTCACCCCCACTTGCTTGATACAGTATTAGGCAAGACAACATACAGGCAGCACAACCCTTGGCCACCCAAAGAAGTGTGGAAAGGGATCGATATGGTCAGTGCTACCTTGCCTGGCTTTGTTTTAATACTCCATTAATGACAGCCTTTTATGATACACTACTAATTTTAGACTACCACTAACTTATATATAAGCATATCATACCTGTTACAGGTATGTATTATACATTATTTTATTGACAATAAAGTTGTCAACTTCATCATCCACATTTTTACTGGAACCAGACTGTATTTGTCTAATATTGCATGTATATGAGGTGATGAAAACTGTTTCTAAACAAGACATATGCATATATTTTACATATATTGGAGTGTGACTGATTTCCTGATGCGGAAATCAGTGGTTTTACTTGTATCTTGTAAGCTGAAGTAAGTTAAAAAGAGTTTGATATGCATTAAGGTCTATTGTCTCCTGTCTTTCCTTTCCTCTAACGTCTCACTTCATTTGCCATTATGAGAAAATAATTAGCTCTGAAGGCTGAAAAATGTATTATTCCCAAGAGAGACTGAGCAGCAAGATGGATTATTTTAACTGAAGAGTATATGATGTAAGGTTGAGAGAGAGAGAGAGAGAGAGAGAGAGAGAGAGTGTGTGTGTGTGTGTGTGTGTGTGTGTGTGTGTGTGTGTGTGTGTGTGTGTGTGTGTGTGTGTGTGTGTGTACCTAGTTGTATTTACTTAGCTGTGGTATAAAGAAAATGAGCTACACTTGTAGGATTCCGTCTCCAACTCTAAATTTTTATTGACATTAGCTTCAAATTCATTTTATGGCTTGAACTCCTTTTCGAGGTCATTCCAGGTGGCACTGCATGAATGGGGAAAGCTATGTTTCTTGATATCCCACAGTCCCATTGTCTTCCTCAATTTATTTCCATGGCAGCCTCTTGTATTTCTAGTGTCCCACAACAAGAGGTCATCCCTGTTGATCATTTCCAGTTTCTTCATTGCTCTGTACACTGCTACCAGGTCACATCTTTCTCTTCTCTCCTCCAAGGTAGGCAAACAAAATCTTTCCAGTCTCTCCTAACATGTCATGTCTCAAGCTTGGCACCATTTTTCTTCTTTCTCTGAATTATTTATATTTTCCTGGTCTTTGTTTTCAGACCACACTACCACTGCATATTACATTCTTGGTCATATCACTGATAAAATCAGCTTCTTCACCATATCCTCATCCATGTAATGGAATGCCACACTAATATTGGAAGCTTATATGTCTCTTTTAGTCATGCCTATGTGTTTCTTGAGAGACAGGTTGTTCTGGAATATGACACCTAAATGTCAATCCTCTTCTGGCTTCTTAATTTGGTTGTTCCCCATTTTTTTAATTCCGGTTGGGTCTCCAGGTTTCTTTGCCCAATCACAGTACTTTACATCCCTCAATATTAACCCGGTAGCAGCGATGGGCCAAATTTGTGGCTTTACCGTGTAGCAGCGACAGGCCAAATTTGTGCCATGATATAAACCCCCCAAAATAGATGATGCATAAACTGATCACAAATGCTTTGATATATATATATATATATATATATATATATATATATATATATATATATATATATATATATATATATATATATATATATATATATATATATATATATATATATATTATGAAATGGTTTGTGTGAGTGATGATTTTTTCTCATTTTTCTTGCTTAGAGGGACCATTAAGAAACATGATCCCCGCTGCTACCGGGTTAAGTTGCACTGCAGTTCAATATGTATAAATTTATCATTAGTTTCTATATTAATGAAAATTACATAGTTGAGTTGAAAAAGAAAGTATAAAAATTGTGATAATCTTTGTGGAGAGGTTGGAGAATGTAGGAGGGGTGATATGGCCTCTATCAAAATGGATGAAAAACTATTTACAAGGAGGACAAATGAGGACATTGGTAAGGGCTGAACAGGCTGAACTGAGGGAAGTCACAAGTGGAGTCCAGTGGGGGTCAGTGTTGGCACCATTAAGGTTCTTGATTACTAATGTGCTAAATGATATGACAGATGAACTAAGCAGCTATGCAAGCCTTTGTGCAGCTGACCCAAAATTGATGATGAGAGTGAAGGACTGGAGAAAATGAGAAAGGTAGCAAGATATACGCACAAATACAAAAGACGTGAGATATGCAAATGGAGTCAGATGTGGGGAATGAAAATTAATTCACAGAAATATCCTGCATTGGAACTGGGAAAGAGAATAACAAGCTCACATGGAACTATAAACTAGGAGCAGAAGTAATAAAGGAAGTTAATAAGGAAAGAGACTTAGGAGTGGTAATACAAGATACACTCACTGGATAAACAAATTAATAGCATATTCAGGACTATGTAGGAAGTGAAGTACAATATGCACACCACCCCCACCAAGGCTGTGAAAAAGCCGCCCTAACCACCATCTCCCACCTGAGCAGTGACCACTCTTCACTCATATCTCGCTGGTCAAGGACTTAGCGCAGCACTACTGAGCCTGTATTCTGAATGACCTTTCAGAAACACTCTACCTGCACCCTGCAATCAACTGTCACGTGAGCCATAGACTGACCCGTCATTAATGAAGGGAATTAACTGTAGGTCACTGTCAACAGCATATTGGTGTATGTTAAAGTGCCCCATTCATACAGTGATCATCATTCTTTCATTACCTTTGCTCTGTTTCCTATCCATCTATTCAGAGAATCACCATCCTCTTAAACATACTTATTCCTCACTCAACAAGGAAGGAAGACAAACCACACACACACACACACACACACACACTGCCACTGCTACGGGATCACACGTGTGTAAGCCCAGGCCCTGTAAACTACAACTAGGTAAAAAAAAACACACACACACACACACACACACTGCTGCGCTCCTGTGGTACTGTCTCCATATCTACACTTGACCAGCTCTTCCTGAAGTTGCTACACACTCTTTGCCTCCACCAAAACCTCTTCTAGCTCATTCATTTTATTTATGGTATTTCATGTATTAATTATGCAATGTACAGTAAATAGGAGTTCGTATTCCCTCTGGTAATGATTTAGATATACGTAGTGCAATCCATAAAACAGCATTAATATTATGTATTAGGAGGTTTTGAGTCACTTAATATAGAAGTCCAGAAACATATCCCTAAATCTCAAGTTTGTTATATGATTGTTTTGCTTCACAGTCACTTTTAGAAGAACTTAACCTAATTATAAAGTGGGTAATAACTACAGCCTACAGTTTTCACAACTAATTAAGCAATATAAAAAGGCATGTAAATAACGAAGCAGGATACTACAGTTTAGAAAATAAAACAATCATAGTTATGAAAACATCAATAATCATAGACTGTACACTAATAAATATGATGAGAAACACATTCACTTTGGAGTTTGAGGTAAACAAATTACTGTGTGGAGGCAGCAAGAACTAGGAGGGTCTTCCACTGAGTACTCCTACTAACATGGCTAAAGCCCTGTTCACACTGTGCCGACTCTGGGCCACGACAACCCAGTGACTTGGGGTATGTGAGGTCTTGGGTGTGCAATGTTGGTGTGAAAGGGTCGTACATGGTTGGAAAGAGGTCTAGAAATGGTCACCAGATGCTGATTTGGCACAGGGTGAAGGGGGCCTAAAAGTCGCTGGGTTGTCTTGGCCCAGAGTCGCTACAGTGTGAATGGGGCCTAAGAGTTACCAAACATTATTCAAGAGGTGTCACAAAAATCTAAGCTCACTCAGTGTAAGGAAGATGAAATATCAAGTGAAAAAGAAAATGTGCAGGGAGAGTCCACTTGCTAGGAAGAGGGAAGAAAGGGATGAAGCTTTCCCACACAGCCTCCCTGTGAGGTTATGACCCTTCACAGCATCATTGTCTTGTGTGTGTGTGTGTGTGTGTATACGTATATAACAAACACACCCACCCACACACACACACACACACACATAGATAGAGAGATAGATATAGATATATATACACAGTTGGTATGAAAGATATTTGGATTTGTTTGAATGGCTAATTCTACTTAATATTACATAGGAAAAAAATTAAGGATTGAAATGAAATGTATGTGTACATTACCTTGGAAGAAAGAGAAGAGAAAGAGAAGATCTGATTGCAGTGTACAGGGTGATGCAGGAAATGGAAACAAAAAGCAAAATGACCTCTTTGTACGGGATACTAGAAATACAAGAGGACATACATGGAAAGATATTAAAGAAGACAAGGTGGCAGGGAGACATCTGAGAATCATAGCTTTTGATCCATTGGCATCTGAAATGACCTCAAAAAGGAAAGAGTTCACACAAATCTAATCACAAAATAAAAAATTCAAGCTAAACTTGATAAACTGAGATTTGGAGACGGGACCCTATGAATGTAGCTCGCTTCGTGTATACCACAACTAAGTAAACACACACACACACACACACACACAAAGCATATCTCAAACCTATTTATATACTGAAATTCTTGTTGGGCATAATATAGGCAAGTTGCACAAATGTTCTAGAAAACAGAATTACAGGAAAATGAAATTAATGCTTATTAATGACTTCTTTATTTACCACTTAGAAATCCTTTTATCCTCAGGAACTTCTTAAGCCAATCAGTGATGGAAAGTGCCATGTTTATGTTATTAAAATAGGAAACCTGCCCACTCCCTATAAAGAGCATCTCAAGGTTTGGGGATGGTGGTGGTGTCCTAACTAAGTCTTTTCTTAACCATTTCTTGTTGGTTCTCTTTTGCAATCTAAGCCAGTCACTCTGGAATAAAGTCAATGTTACACCACCAGAACCATACATCATATTCTTTGTGGTGTGACACGGTAATTGTTTTGTTACAAAACTTCTGCCATGGGAGCTGCAGAAAAATCATCTGGATTAATGTTTAGGGTCTTAAAGTATACCTTACTGTCCACTGTCTGACCTTTTGGAAGGATGACAAGGTCACTCAAGTCACTAAAGGCAAATGCATCCCATCATGAGGTGGGGAGAGTGTTTATGGTCATCCTCTGTGGTCACATTGTGTTGTACCAAGGGAACGCCATGCTATTGTTACACAGTTGTCACTGATGCAGAAGAGGGCTTTGTTGGTCCAAAGCACTTCTCTCTAGTACTTAACTGATTCCCATTCTTTGTAATTTTTTGCTAAATTGCAATTCCTCTTGCATTATTTTACAGTAACAAGTTACAGCAGTATGGTAATTCAACCTCTTTTGAATATTTTCAGAATGGAACAAACTGATATATTCCCAAGGAGTCTTGGATTTTGTTCTTGTAACTGTTTTGCTGTAAGACTAAATTTTACATCAACTGCCTTTTGATAACTTTCAAAGTGTGCTTTGAGTTTTTTAAGTGTGCCCATTACAATATAAGTGGTAATGGATCTTTTTCCAACCCATCTCGTATCCCTTATTTAGACAATACAATAACTATCCTGTCATTCATAAGTTTTACAGCCTATTTCACAAAGTATTGTCCCAACTTTATGCAACTGTATGGCATGATATGTTTTAATTGTTTGCCACATCCTGTAGGGGCATATGAGAACACCAGATTTCAACACCAAACTCTGTAGACCAAACTCGTGGTTATTAGCAAGCTGCAGAACCGTCCCTTTGACAGCCTTTCCTGCACTCACTCAATTCCTCCATCATGAGTGGAACCAAAGTTACCGGGTAGTCGTCACTTCCCTGCCCACTCTTGGGAGAGCACATAGATAGGGTTCTATTTTCCACATCATGAAAGCTAGAACTGTCTTGAGTTCTAGTTCTGAGGTACGCCAGCTTTGTAAACACATATATATATATATATAAGCCATGACAGAACATAAAGCTAAACCATTAAACCAATTTTTTTCATGTTTTTTGTTGCTTTAACAGGAAAGGCTAATTTTTAATAACTACTAACCAGAAGTATCATCATAATAAACTGATGAATAAAATGCTACATTTCTACTCCACCAAATATCTTATGCTCAGTCACATGCCATGCACTGTGAACCCACAGGATTACTTCATGTACCAAGACTGTACACTGATTACACTAATTCTTATTATTAGCTATCCACTAATGGGACCAGTTTTACCTGCAGGAAGAGTAACAACCAAGACCACATGTAATGGAAAAAGGATACACTTCAAGCATGCAGACAGTATAGGAGCATCACATATGTAGGTTACTTATCCCCCTCTACTGATGAAGCATATTTCATTCAGATGTGACATTGTGACACGGCAGTGCTTTATTAACACACTGAACAATCACTGGAACTTAGGTGATGTTACACTGTTGCTAAACGGTGCCAAGAAGGATAAATGTTCGAGACTGAAAAATGCGCACCGAGTAAAACACAGATTCTGTGCACTTCTTAGTTTGATGTTTGATGAACGTAAGAATCGTTAGATAACCCTTTTCCATGGTCACAATAAACTATTTATTGAAATCAAATTGTATTGGAAGTAAATTAAAAGAAACTGACATTTCTGTTGTTTCATATGTGATATTTGTAAAAGATTTCCTTGCATGAGCATAATCATAAAAGGCGTTCAAAACAATTACAAAATACGTATGTAGTATGCAACAGAATAATTACCTATACTAAGAAAATTGTATAATAAAAAAGGCTAAAAGGATATCTTCCTGTGGAGTTTGCATCCTCTACTCTAGACATCACAAGTGCACATCCTCTGTGTGGGACCCGCACGAATGTTCCCTCCCGCACATTTACCTGAGAGAGCCATAAACTTGCAAATATTGTGCCAAAAAGGGAGTCAGTCCGAGCGAGCGAGATACAACTGACATGCACTCAGCTACCTGCCTTAAGACTGAGCTGCGTCTCCGGCTTATTTGAGGGAAGAAGCCACACAAAGGGAGAGGAACTACATTAGTTACGGACCTTAGTCATCAAGCTAGTTTATAAGAAGGCAGAGAAACTGGTTCTCTTTCTCTTCTATAATTGAAATAAATGTTATACAGTGCATTGCATTTACAAATATGAGGTGGTATTTCACCAGAGATGAATTTTTTTATTTATATATATACATACATGATATATATATATATATATATATATATATATATATATATATATATATATATATATATATATATATATATATATATATATATATATATATATATATATATATATATATATATATATATATATATACAGTCTTGAATTGATTTACATGGGTAATTGGTTCTGAGAGGTTCTGTTTATATTAAGGAATGAGTAAACAAATAATATAATGTAACATGGGTATTAACTTAATTAGTTACAACCAGACTGATAAGCTCTTCCTTTTGCCATTTAGCACAACAAATCCATCCATACCTCCATCATTTGCAGCCCAATAACCAGGCACTTAAACATTTTTAACACTCTCTAAGTAGATATCGACTAGCTTGTTCCTCATTTTTAATATTCTGTTCATTTGCGGTTTTGTCGTCCGCATGGTCATGGTCTTGGTTGTAAGGCTACGTACTCTCCTTGCATTAAGTATTTGAATTTTGTATTGACTCCCACACTATATTAAATAAATTTACTGTTACAGAAACAGCAGGACACCATAAGAGGAGCTCAGTTATTATCATGTAAATGGGAAATAGTAAAATATATGATTCATGAAAACTAGTGATTAACCCTCTTGTGCACTGAATGCACATATGCCTCAAAATGTCTTTATACAAAACATCACTTACTGCACAAAGGCATCAAAAAATTATTCAAATTTGTTGAAAAAAGTTTCAGGTGTAAGCTTGTCAATTTTCAGTGAGTCAGAGACAATCATAAGTTTCATAAAAGTAATGAATTGGTAGCACTGTCCCTTCCCATTGTAGGATGACTGGGAGATGAATTTTTTAGGATTTGCCCATCAGGCAAGCAGCTTGCACACTACATCTCCATTTTTTATGGTGCTTTTCCTATACATGGGATAACCCCCCCATTGACCCCCAATGCCGTGTGGGGAGACTCGATCATCGGAGATACTTATGATATTTCACGCTACTTTATGCATGTACGCATTATCCTTTCATTAGGAACGGCCACATCATTCACAGGCTGACTGTGAATGTTTGGAGTGGCACAACAGAAATTCCTTTGCAGACACCTTTGTGCATCTTTGGGGTAATCCACTAATGTGTGAATCCACAAATCTGGGAGATCAGGTGTGCTACCATTGTAAACCTTATAAAAGACGGTTCAAATGCAGTGAAGTGCATAATAATGTTCATGGAAGGTTTTGATCTATAATGTTTGGAACATTTTTCTTCTTACTTTAAGTTTATTTCATACCAAAAAGTGTATGAAATTATTTTCATAATGGAATTTTTAGGTAATTACCTTATAGATAAATTCCTTGTGAATCTAGTAATATATAATATATGACTACTTTTGAGTTTCTAAGGGAAGAAATCTGCCTACTATGCAAGGATTTGCAAGATTTTTGCAAATGGAAATGGTATAAGAAAAATAAAAATTATTGATGCACAAGAGGGTTAATTCACCAATTTCCTCCATCAGTAACTACTAAGAGGTAGTAATAGAAGAGTGACTGAAAATGCAAATAACCATCTCACAGTTTAAGTTTATGGCACATGATGGTGTTTAAACACACTAGTTGAGAAGGCAGAAAAAAATGCATATTTACATAGCTTAAAAACACAAGATATATAGCTTGAAGTAATATAATAAGTGTGTTAGTGTTGAACAGTATTATACTGTGTTGTAGAAAGAGGTGAAGGGAGTATGGTGAGGAGCAGTAAGTCATTAGTTTGACTGGTGACTTAATTCAGGGTTGCCAGCAGTTTTTACCGCCATATTTGCTATTTTGGGGAATGGGTGGGATGCAGTCATGAAGCAATTGGGCAGGGGAACCATGAAACCCAGCTTGAAAATTAAAATAGGGAGCAATCAAAATAAGGATGGCACAAGAGGAAAAAGATTTAAGTGTGACATTCTAAAACAACTTGATCCCAGAAAAACCCAGTGAAATGGTGAGGTATCCAAACAGAAAGAAAAATATTAGGTAAATAGAAAGAATCCAGAGAGCAGCGACAAAAATAGTGGCAAACTTGAGACACGATATACGAGGAGAAACTGGAAATATTGGGTTTGCCTGCCTTGAAGGAGAGAAGAGAAAGACATTTGATTGCAGTGTACAGGATGAAGAAGGAATTGGAAATGATTGACAAGGATGAACTGTTTATATGGGATACTAAATACAGATAGATACTAATACAAATCCTCCCCACACCCTTCTCCGTTCCCCTTCTGTTTTCATCCTCTCATCTCTGTTTCCTCCACTCATTTTCCTTGTTCTCCCTTCTCACATCCTCTATATGTATTTAGTATCTCATATAATACAAAAGGTCATGGAAAGAAATTGAGAAACAAGGTGCCTGAGGGATATAAAACAATAGAGTTCTTCCCATAGAAACATTGGCACCTTGAATGACTTCAAAAGGAAATAGTTCAAGCTGAAACTATTCATGAATTTTGAGCTGAACTTAATAAACTGAGATTTGGTGACAGGACCCCACAAGTGCAGCTCACTTCTCTTATATCACAACTAAATATGCACACACACACACACACATCCAGGTGGGAGATGGTAAGTTGCATAATCAAGAGAAGAGAAAGAAAAGATTTAATGGGGGCGATGATGAAAGTGAAGAAAGGCTTAAAAGTGTATAATGTGGGACTGGGAGAGGGTTAGACAGAGGTAAAAAACATGAATCTAGAAATCAGGGGAAGAGGCAAGTGAGGTATCACAGTAGTGTATATCCCCCCCAAAGACGAGAGCATGGAATGAGGCTGTGATATATGGCCCTACAGAAAGTGACTGTGTAGTGTCAGCATGATAGTAGTGGATGATTATAAATTTAAGAGGTGCACCAGAAGTGGGAAGCAGGAAGAAGTGAGAATTTTAGGGACAGTACACTGTTTGATATTGCAATGACCCAATTGGTCAAAGAAGAAACAAGATTTTGAGATTATGACGTTCAAGCAAATGAGTTCCAAACTAGAAGATATTGTGGTGCCAAGTGACGAGTTACACACCTGTCCCACTTTGTTTACGGGGGTTAAAGAACATGGACATCAGTATTTCCTTAAGAATGGTTGAATCATCTGCGGATGAATCAGGAATGTTAAGAGTGGCGCCGTGAAAATTCCTTTGCGGCTACCTTTGTGCATTTTTGGGTAAATCCGCAAATGTGTGAATCAGTGAATGATAAACCCATGAATACAGGGGCACAGGTGTGCAGGGATTGAAGATAAAAATGTATTAAAAGCTAACTATAGGATTCACAATATTTTGTCAAGAAGTGGATTGTAGGGAATAATAGAAAGAAGAGACACACAGAAGATGTGGAAAACCATTCTGAGCCTTAAAGTGTATGGAAAATATGTGCCAAAAGTAAGCAGGAGAGAATTGGAAAAAAGGATTGGTTCAACAGGTGATATTGCAAAAAGAGAGGGATGGAGCATGGATGACATGGGTTACAAAATATAACAGTAAAATAAAGGAAGTGTACTAAAGAACTAAAAACAAATATGCAAGACCTTGCGATGGAGAAAGATATTTTGAAAGGGGTAATTGACAAGTGCAAGGAGGAACCCAAATTGTTTCATAAATGTGTCAATGATTTCCAGTTGAGATCCTGAATTAAAGACAGACTAAGTTTGTTTATTGTAGAAAAAGTGGACAGCTGTGTGTTATTGAAGAATAGAGGATATATGTCTGGAAGACTGTGTAGAGTTGTCATGTGGAGAAACTGAGTTTTTGAGACATCAAAGGACACCAAGTTCCTTCTGGAACTTTCAGAAATGATAGCAAGGTCAGGTCAGGTTAGGTGTTCTGTAGCACCCAGACTGGAGTTAAGCAATTCCTGTTGAGAGGGTTTTTGAATAAAAAATGTTGAGTCAAAGCAGTCCTCAGCATAAGAGTGGAGAGAAAAGTTTGTCTTGGAAAGATCATTAATGAACAACAGAGTGGGAGATAAAAGTTCCCAGCAGAACATTACTGTTTATAGATTTAGGGATGGAACAATGACTGGGTGGAGGGAAACAACAGGCAGAGTACTGCAAGCCTTGGTGTTGGTGTAAGTAATGTTACTGATATATACAAATATGATGGAGGAAACAAACAGTTATGCAAGGCTGTTTGCAGGTGATGCAAATATCGTGAGAGTAGCACCTGAAGAGGATTATAAGATGCCACAAGAAGATACAGACAGGATTTATGATTAGAATCAGGCTTGGGAAGGAAAATGCAGGTCAAACATATTCAAAGTCAGTAAAAATACCAAGATGTTGATGCTGAATTTTTCAATGGGAAATGAAAACAACAAATGGATATAGGAAAATTGGCCCATGAAAATTTCATGATAATAAATACTGACAGATTGCCAGAGCCTTATTAGCCATTGACAAACGAGAGAGTAGCATTTCACGAAATAGACGGATACTATGAAGTTGACAGTGGCTCTGATCTCCCCCCTGGTAGGAATAGGCAGCAAACGTGTGGCTCTCACATAAAAGAAAGATGTAAAGAAGAACACGAGAATGCACTGAGCAGCAAACAAGATGGTCCGCAGTCTGCCTTATTGTACAAGGAAAGATTGGAAAAGTGGCTGCCATGTGTAGAAAGAAAAAGTCATGACTGCAATGTTTAGTGCAATGATGGGAGAAGACAGAATATGTATTACTAACATGTCCCCCAGTGTCTTACAGTCTTGGGTTTGGTATGTTTTTGCCAGTCACAGCAGACCAGGGCTGTCAAGTTGCCTATTCTAAATCCTTTATTGGTTTATGTCATTCTAGTATTGTGTCCAGCAGTTGCTGCCAAGTATTTATGTTCATATGCTTACATATAATGTCTATGAATTCTTTTTATGCCTTGTAATGCATAATCTAAAATAAACGGATATTACTAGCAATAAAACTATATAAGATTCCTTACCAGCTAAATAATTGAAGATCAGTGAAACTCAGGGAAAAGATGTAATATATGTTAACATGGAAAAGTTGCTCAAGTCCTTACAGATGTCTTAAACAGAACTGATTGTAAAATGTGAGTATATTACAACATGGCATTCTTGAGATTCTGATCCCACTGCCAGGCATTTCATTAATTTTAGAATCGTGACGACGAGTGCTTCAGCGAGTTGACAGTGTTTTGCATGTCAGCTTTGTGGTGTTGTTATACATACATGGATTAGGAACATTTTCTTTATGCATACAACTCATTAAAACTTAGAAAGGAAGAACTCATTCACCACAAATATCCTTTTCATACACTTTGTGATACTAAATGAGAGAATCCTAAAATTGAAAAACAAAGTATGGCATCGAAAAAAAAGTTTGAGGATAAGCTAAACTATTAATACTAAAACAAAAGAATGAAAAAATCATCTAAAAATAATTATTTTTTTATTTAAAATTTTTTAGTAAGTGTGTGCTAACCAGTGTGGCCATGGGCAGTGGAGCAGCCCAAGGCATCCTGCGGCAGCTAAAACTCGTGGCTCACCACAGCTAAAATCCAAGAGGAGTGTTCACGGTCTTACCTACGGGGACTTGGCCCCTCTTGAGTGAATGAATATAAGAAAAGTGCATATTTATGTAACCTCCTAAAAGGGGGGGCTCAACCCCCCTCGACTGCCCTGTGTTTTCACATTTCATCGCATTGGGCACATTATGGTTGTCATTTATTTTCACAAATGAGGCCTCAAAACACTCAAATGAACTAAAAACTATCAAATGGATAAAAACACCAAATTTAGAAGCAGCCATAAAGGAAATAAATACATATGAATGTAAGTGCGGTATCTGAGATAGAGCAGCTCAATCTAAAAAACAATGAATTGAAAGAGGAAAAAGAAAAACTAAAAGAAAATTAATTATTGGGGCAGAGTGAGGAAAGGGCTAAGTTACAGAGGAGTGTGTGAAGGAGATCAAGTATGAGCAAAAGGATTGGAAAAAACTTAGGAAGAGGAGAAAGTTGATTTCAGCAAAATTCCCAGGCATGAAAAGCAGCAAACTGAGAAAAAACAAGAGAATAGAGAGAAATTTAGGTTACAAGTGGAAGTAAATGGAATTAGAATCAACAGAATGTGGAGGCTTGAGGGAAATGAGAGCTGCAAGAAAATATGGATTAGAAGAGACACAAATCACAAACAATGAGAACAACGGAATGAGCTACTTAGAAAAGCTAAAAAAAAAGAAAAAGAAAGAAAAAAAAAGAGAGAATGGGAAAGCAGATACAAGATTCTATTGGAGTGTGTTAGATCAAAGGTTAAGAAAGTGGTATTAAAGGAAATAGGAAACTCAGTAAACAGGGAAAATAGTGAAGCTGTAGGTATAATTATGCAAGTGTGGATGGAGTTCTTTTAGCCACACAGGAGATAAATGATTACCTGTAAGAGAGGGAGCCAAATGTATTGCAACTAGTGGAAACAAAATTAAGAAAGGATGTACAACTTTTAGATGAGGGAAAAATAAGTTTAGAATGTGGAGAAGAGATAGACATGGAAAATGGGGAGGAGGAAAGATGTTGGTGGTGAAAGCAAATATGACAGTGGATATACTAGTGGAAATGGGTGAAGACATGGCAGAAGTACTAAGCATGTAAATATCAATGACTTGCGGGGAAAAAAAAAATACGGCAGTGGGATGTGTCCTGCCAAAGACAAGTGTGTGGAGTGAGATAGACAATCAAAATGTGATGAATGATGCCGCTAAATGTTTAAAGAGTCTGATCCGTGTCAGTGTGAGAACACTATACTGGTGGGGGACTTCAACCATAAAGAGATTCACTGGGAAGACTGGGGTATGGAGGGAGGAGAGAAGTCATGGGGCAGCAGGCAGCTAAACATTGTAATGGAAAATTTTATGACACATTGGATAGAGGCAAAAAGAGATGAAGTTTGAGGCTGGATCCGGTACTAACCAAGGAACCAGATATAATTGGAGGAATCTTATAGAGAGATCCTTTAGGGAAGAGCAACCATGTGATGACAGATTTCAAAGTATTAGATGGAAGTAATGAACAGAGAGATGAACCTTACAAATGAGAAATATTCAACTAGAAAAAATGTATTTTGGAGGTTTATTTGGGATATTCTATGAGAAAGCAGACTGGGGTATATTTGACGAGGCAAGCAGTGTATATGAGATGGGAGTGTTTCCTAAATATATAAAATGGAGTGGAAAAAATGTACCAGAAAAGAAACCCAGAAAGTTATTGGTTCATTGAAGGATGTGAAACAGCTAAAGGCTGCTTTACACGGGGCCACTGCAGCAGTTTTTGCCGCCTGACTGCTTGATATTCTTAAACTGCATTTACGTAGTAGGAATTAACAGTAAATCTTACGTTGGTACAAAGTAAGATATAACACTAGAGCAGAATTTTTAAAAGGTAAGTGTAGGCATCAGAGTGGGGAGAATGTATCACCTCGTTGAACACAAATTGGTTACAGTGAACTTAAGGAAACCCTTTAAATCGACGTCAACTAAAGACTGGTTAAAATATGCTACAAGTGTCAAAGTAACTATTTCAAATTTGGAATAAATAATTACCTTCTTTGTAACTAATGCATTTTTGAATCCTGTTATTCATATGACTTGCTTTCACACAAAAAAATTGTCATAGAAGAATCTGCTCGAGTGATAATGCTATGTTACAGCAATGGATAAGATGGCATTTCATAACTTGTCACAAATTAAATATAATACAGTAGCAAAAAAAAAAAAAAAAAAAAAAAAAAAAAAAAAAGTATATAAGAAACGCAGAAATCTTCCATTTACCATTTTGAACTGTGATAAGGTTACATAAGGATTTTTTTTATTTTCACACAGCTTAAGAAGTCTTTTAACATGATCTGAAAGCGGAGTGTAAGAGTCCCATCAGCTATTTGTAGCGAGGATGTACACCTTCCTCTTTTGCAAATAAACATATTAACGTTACTGAATAATTTTAATACAACTCTCATGTATAGGAACTCAAATATAATTTTAGGATTATTTGTTGAGGCTGCCATACACAATCAATCATATGTGAACATAACTGAAAGATTGCCCAAATGATTAAGCAGAATCTGACAGTTTGTTTTTTCTGCATCAGTCATGATGATTGCACAATTATGACTGAGAGTGTGTGGTAAAGATTGCACTATAACCTTCAGTTGCCCGTCAGCAGCTGTAGCGAGTGTATGGGAAAGCCAGGAGTTTTGATCTGAGTTCACTGAACTGTACAAAAGTTTGCCTGCACTTGGGAAGATGAAAAGTAATTATAAAAAAATAAATAAATAAATAAATAAATAAAAAAAAAAACTATACTCAAAAGGGAACTGTTATGAAGCATAAATAGAAAATTCTTGAAGTCAGCAGCAGCAGATATTTCTAATTCATTCAGTGATTTTTCGAGTGAAAATGACTTTTCCAATGTCATACCTTCATCCATAACTCTCTTTTCCTTTTTTTTCATTTATAGCCCTCATATGTAACGATGATGGTAATACAAGCAACTGTCTTGCTTATTTTTACTTGATCTGTGTCTGACGACAACTAAGGATTGCACAATCTTAATACCTAAACTAATTATTGTGCAATGACATGATTCTGCAAACATGATCAATAGTGTATGGCTGGCTTTATGGGGGGGTGACTCCTTATCAAGGATTCAATGTTCTTACCAGCAATTCCAATTCTATTTCAGGGTGTTTACCAGCAACTTTATACTGATTCCACCCACAAAATGGTTTGAAAATTCCAGCACATCAACATGTAAATGATGTTTGAAAAGTCAGGTGTATAAATAAAGACTGATGGGTGAAAAATACAAAAGAGGTTGAATATGTATCTTCCAAGCTTATCAGTTTAGCTCAAGGGGAGAAAGATCTTGTATCACAAACCAACTAAGTTTCAGTACAAGAGTAATCAATGTGTTACAGGAAAGAGAAGGCTGGGGATGTACTGTGTGTATCAGGATCTGAAAAAAAAATCAATAAAGTTCCAAATAAATGTCTTTTATGAAAACTGGAAAATGTAGGAGAATTGAGGGGAAACCTTTACATGTGGATGGAGGACTATTTGAAAGATGGACAGCTGAGGACGGTAATATGGGATCAAATGTCAGGGTGGCCCACAGTAACAAGTGGTGTACCACAAGGATCAGTGTTGGGCCCAGTAATGTTTTTAATTTACCAAAATGAAGTAGTGGAATGGGTAAATAGCTACACTAGTCTGTCTGCTGATGAAGCAAAGGTACCATGAAGAGTATGAGGAGGACTGTTCAAGGCTGCAAGAAGACAGATAAATTTCATAGCTGGAACCAAGAATGGGAAATGGAATTTCACAATAAGAAATGTAAAGTTCTTGAATTGGGCAAAGGAACCAGGAGACCCAGCTGGAACCCTAAAACAGGGAGCAATCAAATTAAGAAGGCAAAAGATGTAAAAGATTTTGGGTTTACATTCCAAACAACTAGTCCCTAGAAAACACATAAGCAAAATTACAGGAGAAAGACATAAGCTCTCCTCATAAGTGGATCAAATGGAGCTCTGGGGTACAGCAATAACTAAGCAAGGATGGCGCCACTAAGAAATAGTCTGCACCAACCAACAGGCCCCATCATGAAAGCCTACCGACGCTATAGGCTGAACGTTAAAAAAATAAATGTCATGGTAATAAATATATGAAGACAAGATGCCTGATATATATATATATATATATATATATATATATATATATATATATATATATATATATATATATATATATATATATATATATATATATATATATATATATATATATATATATAAACAGCTTTCCTTTTAGATGCATTGAGACCTGGATTTATCTCAAAAAGGAGATAGTTCCAGCCAAATATATTTATGAATATAAAGCTGAACTTGATAAACTAAGATCTGGAGATGGAGCCCCTCCAGTGTAGTTCGCTTCCTGTATTATCACAACTAGGTAAAGTACACGCACTTACATACACACACACACACACACACACACACACACACACATATATCAGGATGTCAATTTAACACCAGATAGGTACTAAAAATACTTCTACTGAATTTAGTTCACGTTATATCAAGGTTTTATTTCAATGGAACAGATAAATTTGGTACTGGAGGGGAAAAAAAAATCAATACAATATACACATTAACTGACATACTAAAACTTGGAAAAAACTGAGCAAGGGTCATTCTTGGCTGGAAAAATACATGGGAATAATGAAGCAGGGATTTTCTGAGTACAAGATACTGCTACATACTGCTCAGTTAGCCTACAATGGCCTTGGGTGCTGATCCAAAGCAGAGGTTGCTAATGAAGGGTGCTATCAACAACAACAATCTGCCCAAGCAACCAGGGTAAAAAGTGGTTCTGAAGTTGAGGCTTTGCAATGATGTTTTCTGTCAATGGTGTGTTCTGACAGAGGCAGCTGACTGGGTGAGCGCAGTTGATGACATCATAAGACTCACCACAAAGCATATATTCAAGAGTGAAGACCTCGCCCAGTTTTAACATTTTACCTTTATTTTTACCAACATTCCTCTTTTTTTATGTATTCAAATTTTTCGTATATAATTATCAGCGGGTGATAATAACAAAAGTAGTCAAGCAATGCATCTGCCATTTAAGAAAATTGGCACAATCAAGTACAATAAATGTGAAGTTGGGGAGTATGCTAAGCTGCCTGTGGCCTCGGAGCACATCCCCTAGAGCTGCATTGGCCCTCCAGTCTGTTTCTCCAGACACTTTGGATATAAGCAAAAGAGATGAAGTTCAAGGCTGGATCCAGTACTAACCAAGGAACCAGATATAATTGGGGGAATCTTATAGAGAGGTCCTTTAGGGAAGAGCAACCATGTGATGACAGATTTCAAAGTATTAGATGGAAGTAACGAACAGAGAGATGAACCTTACAAATGAGAAATACTCTGGGTTGCCACAGTTTACTTTTCCCAGGTTTCCTTATTAACCCTATTGCTTTGGGTGTCATGTATATGTGCTACTGAGTAGTTTTCAACAAATAACGGTTAATATGATCAAGCATTTGAATCGCCAGCATCTATCTGGTGATGCCAAAAACAGGTTCTGTTGGCCGATACTAGGTGTTGCCATTTCTACTGCTTATTTATCAATATTCCATACAGATTTCTCAGTACCTCTCTGAATGTCAAGAAGAAACGTACGAGATTTGGCAGCTGCTGCGGAGACGCTAGGATCTGATTCAGATCAGATCCTTTCTGATGATTGTTTTAGTGACTATGAAAGGGATCCTTTGAAAGAAACATAAGGTAATGGGCATAATGTTGGGCTAGTGTGATGTCCTTCATGATACATCTGGCAGTGATGAGAATGTGGCACAAAAAAACATGACACCCCATTGGGCAATGAAATTGTATATTACATATACATTGTATTGTGTTATATACCCTTTTTTACAGAAAATTTTGCTTGAATTTTTGGATATAACAAATAATTAAGGTTATTTTTTCTCATTTTCAAAACCCCTGTGTGTGGTGTAGCACAACATAACAGTACCCCTCGGTGGGAAAGGGTTAACTGACCAGCACGGAAGGCAGGATGGACAGCAGAGTGAGTTGCACACTGATAGCCTAGGCTGGGATCGAACACGGGCCCACGGATTCATAGCCAGGTGTGCTAACCACTACACCATGGAAGAGAACTATCAGCGGCTTAGCAAGAACTGCTGCTTTGTGTTGCAGCAACAGTATTCAGTCTGATGTCACAAAAAATTATAAAATTACTGTTACTATATATTTTGTTGGGCTATCATAAGACAAAATCAGCTTCATATTACTGGGTTGTTGTTGGTTATCCATATTTATTGGTAAAGTGCTGGCTGCAACTGCTTGTAATTTCAATTGTGCTA
>NC_066539.1:10363740-10431240 GCF_024679095.1 Eriocheir sinensis
AATGTCTCCAGGAAAAAAAAAAGCTAAAACAAAGAAAAATTATTAGGAGCTGCTGATTATTCAAAGATTTATGTTACATTTGAAAATATTCTAGATACATGTAACAACAAAAAGTGTATTCTATTTACAGTATCTATTGATAAAATCAGACAAGGGTACAAACAAATGGCTGAAGGCTTCAAAATCACTCAAAGAAATGAGAGGCAAAAGTAAGTTGAGTTTTGGGGAGAATATTACACCATACGTTGAAATACAGATGCAACTATTCCTGTTACAGCGAGGAATTAATTCTCTTTACTCTTATATAACTAAGAAATTTATGGCTTACTATTTGCTTTTAAGAGCCTATTTTTATGCTGATAAGCCATTTTCATTTTTGTTTCCTGCAGGTTCTTGTAAATTTAGCTGAGAAGTGATTTTCTGACAATAGATTCAATTACTAACACAATGTTCAATGATATGAGTCTCTTTGAGCTGCTGAAAAAATTTAGCTTTCTTGTTTGGGAGATCTGATTTTCCATTTCAATGTTGTCTTCACAAATGGCCACTTAATTATGTGGTATATATGAGTAATGACAACTTGGATGCAAACCCTTTTGACCCTAGCCATGGTGGGAGACCATTTTGGCTTAAACTTTTTTAGTTTTATCTTATACTTGTAGCTTATTATTTGTACTTTTCTGACTCAACCTATTGCACTGTGTATAACAAAAAATAAATAACAATAATAATAATAATAATAATAATAATAATAATAACAAAAAACAATGGAACTTATTGCGTGGCATTCATTGGGACTGGCTGGGTTACTCTTTCCAATCTGCCAATGATCATTAGAGGTTTCCCTGCTACACTTGAGCTAAATCTACAAGCACTGCAGGTGTTTTTCTACTTTTTCCAAGATATATGTGTTGTTATTATAATGGCAAAACAAATGCAAATTTTCTCTCCATATTTAATTATTTTGGCAGTTAAATCATCTACATTGGTTTTGTCTGCCCTCAATCTCTTCACTGCTCCTTTTATCATTCATTTTGTAAAATTATTACTCTGGCTATCTCATGCTTGCTTCCTTTTCCAAAGGTATTATAATTGCTTCCCTTCCTATCCCTTCATTATAAACTGATTTGTATTCTATGTATACAATGATCAATTAAATTTCACAAGGGAAACATTTATGAGTTTTGAATCTCACAAAACCAATAGGATTGGTTTGAAAGTATATTATGCTACACATGTATTTCTAAATATGATGTATGATGAATTTCATCTAATCTTGATGCCTGCTTTACATGATTAAAATGAAAGGACATTTTCCTGGATTTCTTCATGCCAAAAATAAATTATATATTTTTAGCAAATATTCAATGCTTTCTATGGCAATACAGGAAACGTCCTTGAGAATAGTTAACAGGCTCCTCTCTGAGTAAACTGAATAATGGCACAGTCGACTCCATTGCAAAACTGAATTTCTCATTCCCAGCAGGTAAGGGAGCCATGAGTGGTGTTCCATGGAGGTTGTCTACTGCTTGTCCATCATCATTATGAAATATCTTAAAGGCCACATTTGCTTACAAGTGTTGATGTGAAATCATCTCGGTCCCTCTTAAAATACCAAACTGAAGTGGTTTCTTTGCATAGCTGGCTCTTGAATAATGTAGCTAGAGCTAAATAAAACTAATGTGCTGCTCCCCAGCCGTGTGGTTGGGGATCACACAGTTACTCAGACTGGACATGATTACTACCTTTTCTGAACTCATTTGATTACATAAATAAATATAAATAAATAAATGAATTAATTAATAAGTAAAAGATGTGGAATGAGGAAGAAGAAATGTTTAAGACATACATGTATATGAAATACAATTCTTTACATGAGTAATGCCCATAGATTGCTGATGTACGTTAAAGCATGGCCATGGAGGAATAAAGTCAATGCTTAAACCTTGATATATATCTAAAAACAATAAAAATCATTAGAATCTGTGCAACAGCTAATAGCAATGGTGCAACAATGACAAAACAAACATATAAATGAACCGTAAATCTACGAACCACAAAAGCGATCAGTGTCACAATGGCTCAGAAACATGTTGGCTTTTGACTTGAACAGTGTAACACTATCCAGCACAAACTCTTCTATCCAAGAAGTTCCATATATGAGTTGCATTAGAAAGACAACACTGCTGAAACTGGATAAAATGACGCTTCACTGGCTACAAGGAAAGCAAATGTGCTGATGACAAAAACAGAGTGCTTCTGGAAGGCTCAAACTTCTTAGGTAAATGGCACTGAGCAGTCAACAACACTGGACAGGATCTTGTGTAGCATGCACACAATGCCTACTTCATGAAGATGTGAAAAGTTACACACCACCACCATTGCTTGGAAACTTCATTGTATGAAAGACCTTGTTCATAAGGTGAAGATGCGACTGAGAGAATAAAGCTCACTAGTGGCAATATTATACAGTATAATAAATATATACTATTACTCATCTATTTGCATTTCAATATTTTTTTCAAGTAGTCCATCCTTGTAATTTGCAAATTTGTAGTCTGTGATACATATTGTTTACACAATCTCATGGAAAAAAATATGAATAAATATTCTAAAAATATTTGATTATTGCAATCTTATTATTTTTTTTCTAAAGCAGCCATCACTAAGTGATGCTACACTATTTTGCGAGGCAGCTGTGTTATGTCACGGACAGGAACGCTCCTAACTAACAACCATTTCATCCAAGCCAACATTTAAGAAGATTCTTGTAGGAAAATATAAAACTGCATATGAAAAAAAAAAAAAAAATAAAAAAAAAAAAAAAAAAAAAAAAAAAAAAATTTTTAACCTAGTTGTGTGTCAAAATTTATGCGCATTCAGAAATGGATAATCCTGTCTAGGTATGTTTATGGGTGACTGACAACCCAGATGACTAATATGGACTTTTCATTGCTTTCACAAGAACAATATTTGTGATCAATATGGTGAGACATCTCGCAAGCTATAACCCTGAGGTGAAACTGAGAAAGTTTTTTTCTCACAAGCAATTTCCAGTATTGGACGTTTCAATCTTTGTTGGTGTCAAAAATTTTTGAATACAAAATTACCTCCCCTTAAATCATAGATATCACTAGGGAGAAATTATACACTATTTGGGGTCAACAGCACTTCAAAGAGTTAAATAAGTCTGGATTATTAAAGTAAATTTGCTATGGTATATCATGAGAGAAACCTTCACACCACAACCCTGGCTGACGTGGCAGTGATGCCACATATGTTTAAGCTTCAAAGCTTCACCGTAACTGATGTCATAGACACAGAGGCGCCAAGCCTCTCTCTCGGATTTTAGACAGCTACACGTCAACATTCTGCTCCCCGAGTTTAATTTACCGTCTCGCCTTTCAACAACCTTTGAAACCTTGGTTGGAACCTTTATGGTTAATATTCATAGGTACATAAACTCTGGTATAATGCTCAGTGTAGCATAAATATACACTGTGTATGGCCGACAAGCATTGGCAGGGAACTCATCCAGCCAACTCGTCCATCTCCACAACGCTTCATTCACTCCACCAACCCCCAAGCTAAGTATATTGAATTAATTTCCCATGTGGTTTTCAGGAGATTAATATATCACTGAAATCCCTGTATATATTATGGATCCGTGAGATAGGAAATTAATTTTTGTACCGCTCAACGCTGGTCCACCACATCAGGATCCTGTGAGTACAGTTACTATTTGGTGGTGGTTGGGGTTAACATAAAAACATAAGAACGCAGGAGTCTACAAGAGGCAGGTAGGCCTGTACAAGGCAGCTCCTTTGACCCTAAGCTCCCGTGTATCTAACCCCACCTAATATCGCTGTCCATGAATTTATCTAGTCTATTTTTGAATGTGACAATTGTATTGGCACTCACCACATGACTGCTAAGCCTATTCCACTCATCCACCACCCTGTTAGTAAACCAATTTTTGCCTATGTCCCTGTTGAATCTGAATTTATCCAGTTTAAACCCATTACTTCGTGTCCTACCCAGTTCTCTTACCAACAAAACCTTATGAATGTCTCCCTTATTAAAGCCCTTCATCCATTTATAAACCTCGATCATGTCTCCACGCACCCTTCGCCTTTCTAGAGAATGCAAGTTTAACTGCTTGAGTCTTTCCTCGTATGGCAAGTTTCTCAACTCCTGAATCATCTTAGTCATCTGACTTTGAAGCATGTCATCATTTACATATCCAAACAATTTATGATTATCGTTCTGTGAAACCCATTAATTTTCAAAAGTTGAGTTCATCTTCCTTTTCAAAGTAGAGAACACATGTACTGGTGGAAGTGGTCACAACTGCGGCAATCGTTCTGCTTATGTATGACAGTAGGCAGTGATGGAGAAATAAAGCTTCCAATAATATGCAATTCTTTTGAGATTTCTCAACCCATTTCTCAGTGTTGTATAATTGATTCCAGGATTCATATCAGCTCTCTAGAAAATGTGGCAATAGTTTGTCTTATTCTGATGACTAAATGGCATTTTCCAACATTGTTGATGATTAAATCTATAGCTCTAACAATTTTTTTCTTGTAGAAAATATACATATTAATATGTGTGTGTGTGTGTGTGTGTGTGTGTGTGTGTGTGTGTGTGTACATATTTAACTAGTTGTGGTATACCAGAAGCAAGCAACACTGGTAGGGCCCTGTCTCCAAATCTCAGTTTATCAAGCACAGCTTTAAATTCATTAACATTTTTGGCCTAGACTATCTTCTTTTAGAGGTTATTCCAGGTTTCAATAAATCTATGGTGCATGGCAGCTGATTGGTGCTGTCACTGACCATCATTGCTCAGTGATAGGTCGACACTCCCGCCAACCTTCCTCTTATTCAGTCAAGTGTGTGTCTCTCTGTTGACAACAGTGAAAACTGCCCTGCATTCAGTTGATGAAACACCCACCAAACATTGTGCAGCATTGCACAACAGAGTGAACAAGTTGCATCAAGATGGTAGCATTAGCCAAATGGTCCAGGAAGTTGTTGCATGGGGGGTAGTGTGGGAGGGGGAGTCAGTGTTAGTAAACAAAGAAAACCTCATAGCTATGTGGGTGTGGCCAGCGTCGCCTCTGTTGCACCTCCTTACCTTCTACGAATGTTTCATTCACTAATATTACTGTGTCTGATAAATGGTTGCCTATAAGAGCTGCTGAAGGAAAATTTCTGAGGGAACTGTTGTTGTTGGTAGCCATTTTGTTGCACTCAGCTGATCAACTGTTCGGTTTGGATTGCCTCTCCACCCAGCGGGTAATAAGTCTAACAAGTGAACCAACCCCCCAGTATTTTGTGTGACAACAATGGCTGAGGAGCCTTGCAAGAATCCCCCAACCATTGCCGAGATTAATAAGGTGGCATTGTGAGAGTTATAACAAGTATAATATCATGTTGGAACAGTGTTTGGTCAGAAAATATGTGCAAAGAGCAGTATAAAAGGCATAAAATATTGGTAGATCGGCCACCCAATAACCACTTAGAATTATTCCCATTGATTCTTCAGATCAGCTATCATACATTTCCACTATCACGCACATATTCATAACCAATTTGGAGCGATAGGAGAGGGATGGGTGGAGTTGTGATACACAAGAACTACACTTGGGTCCTGTCTCCAAATCTCAGTTTATCAAGTTTAACTTTAATTAAATTCATGAATAGTTTAGGCTTAAAAAATATTCTTTTCGAGGTCATTCCACGTGCCTCTGCATCTATGAGGAAAGGTATGTTTCTTGGTCTCTCTCAGTCACCTCGCCTTCCTCAATTTCTTTCCATGACCCTTATTTCAAGCATCCCATACAAAAAAGGACACCCCTGTCAATCATTTCCATTTCTTTCATAACCCTGTGTGCTGCAATTACATCTCCTTTTTCTCTTCTCCTTTCCAATCTTTCTTCGTATGCCATGTCTCTCAAGCTTGGCACCACTTTCGTCACTGCTCTCTGGATCCTTTCTGTTGGTGTGTGTGTGTGTGTGTGTGTGTGTGTGTGTATTTACCTAGTTGTGATTTACAGGAACGGGGATATGCTCGTGCTGTCCCGTCTTTCCAACTACTTCCGTCTAATTTGGCCTTAAATGCGCTTATTGACTTAGCCTGTACCACTTCCCTCTCCAGCCCATTCCAGGCCCCTACACATCTCTGCGGGAAGCTGCTCTTCTTGATGTCTCCTCTACAATGTCCTTTTCTCAACCGTTTTCCATTTCCTCTAAAATTTTTCTATTCTCTTATCAAAAAGTCATCTCTATCCAATTTCTCCAGACCATTCATCACCCTATACACTGCTATTAAATCTCCTCTTTCTCTTCTACTTTCCAATGTAGGGAGGTTCAGCCTCAGCAATCTTTCTTCATAAGGCAGGTCGCTCAGCCTAGGTGCCATTTTTGTTGCCGCTCTCTGTATCCTCTTCAGTTTTCTAATGTGTTTCTTAAGTGATGGCAACCCAGGTGGTAGCGTGGGGATTCGAATCGACGTTGTCCATGGCGTGATGAATGCGGGGCCCGCACGCTAACCACTCAGCCACCGCCTACCCATTTCAATCTTTCTTCAAGAGTCTTCCAGTTCTGGCACCATTACTGGCTATTCTTTGTACTATTTCCAGTTTCTTCAAGTGTTTCTCCTTGTGAGACGACCATACAACTTCTGCACAATCCAGTTTTGGCATAATCATTGAGGTTGTTTTTTCATCATATATTTATAAAGACATTTCTAAATTCCTTAGCATATTGTATGTATCTCTAAATCCATCTTTGATGTGCTTCTCCAGTGACAGACCATCCTGAGTCACCACTTCCAGGTCTTTTTCCTCTTTTCTTCTTGCTATTACCTATACAATTTCCAATATTGTAGGTGCATGTAGGTCTCATTTCTCTTTTCTCTATTTCTAAAGCATGGGATTTTTTTTATCAAATTCCCTTTCCCAAATTTTACTCAATTCATATGTCTTGTCGATGTCTTTCTGCAACTTCTTTTTTTTTTTCCCCTTTTCAGTTTCCGTAACAATTTTTTAATTGGAACTTTATCAAATGCCTTTTTTAGATCCCGATATATGTAATCTACCAATCCCCCTTTCTCATGTTTTTTTTATTACTCTCAAGTAAACACTTACCAAATTTGTAACACATGATCATCCCCTTCTAAGACTAAACTGTCTCTATTAATATTTTTTCTCTTTCTAAATGTTCTATCCATTGTTTCTTGATTAATCTTTCAAAGATTTTACATAAAATACTTGTCAATGATACTAGTTCACAATCTAATGGTTAGTTTTTGTTTTCACTTTTATAAATTGGGATTTTATCTGCTCTTTTCTATTATTTCGGGACTTTCCCCATTTTTTTGTGGCCATTTCATCATATCATTATTGGTTTGACTAACTGCTTGCTATACTCATAAAATATGAGGTATCTAGAGCCAAAGGGGCAAGTACGCCATTTTAACGTTTTAGAGTTATGGGTTGTGCGAGACAAGCGTAACCCTCCTCTATAAGATACAATCGGCTGTCTGGCGAGAACTGAACATGTGACTTGTGTACAGAGGGATCAATACCATGTACTTTTTCAGCACCGGAGAGCAGACCAGTTCCAAGATTACAAGCTATAGGGGCGAGCACACCAAGTCCCGGGCAGAAAGGATGACCAATCAATTAGCAGCGGGTGGTTACACAACCTCCTGCTTGCTCAATTGGCAGCGCAGCTCATGCCTGGGGCCCCAGACTCTCCCCGAGCTGAAATCTTCATCACAATCATTTAATTCCTCATGGATTTACCCCAATTTTTGTGTTTCAAACAGAAAATCATGGGTTCTACATCCAGTGACAGTGACCCAGAGCTTCCTGGACAATCTCTGAAGTGAAAGAAGTGCGTGGAGAAGTTGAAGAAGGTGCAGAGGAAGACAAAATGTGATAGTGGCCAGGATTACATGAGTGTGAAGGGGATGCCTATGGTGTCCATAGCTGTGGGTCCACTTTGCTCTTGCCCACAAAAGTGCTATGAATTGGTGGGAATGGACCACATTCAGACCATTTTGAATATTTCTATGCTTTAGCCTCCCATGAGAAACAAACTGAGTACTTAGCACATCGTGTGATGTCTAGGAAAGTGAAAAGGAGCTGCATTTACAAAAATTTACGAAAATCGTAGAAAATCAATATAATTAAATTAATTTTAAAATAAAATATCTTCAATTTGGCAACTAATGTATATTTTCATCTTAATAACAGCTTTGATGATTTACATAGTATGTTATTATGTTTTAGTATTGTTTTATTTTTGTAGCTTTTAGATTTTGTTAATGCTTAATTTTTTTCTTATCATTTTTTTTCCTTGCCTACATGAAAGTATTCTTTCTGAGGATCATTTTGATATATAATAATGTTTACATGCTGTTATGTATAACGAAACAGCACTGTTGCTAAACTTTAAAGCCTCATAACTCAAAACTGCGATTTGGCGCACTCGCCCCTTTGGCTCTACACGCCTCATATGTCCTCATCTAGAAGTGTTGCCTTTCTCTCCTCTCGGGTCCTTATCATCTGTATCTCTTCTTTATTCACTTTCATTTCATCCATCCTGCTCTGTTTCTTCCTCTTTGTGGATTTCTAAAATTTGATTCCTTAGTAAACACTTTCTGGAATTTTTTGCTCAGTTTCTCACCCATTTCTTTTGGCTCTTCACATATCATATTATTCACTTTTAACCCCAGGTAATCTTGTTGCACTCACCTCCAAACATTTTCCTACAATTATATTCTCGCATTAATATCATGTTTTTGCTTTCCCTTATTATCTACGCCAAACTGCGCCATGTTTTTGCTTTTCCTTATTATCTATACCAAACTGCGCCACATTTTTGCTTTTCCTTATTATCCACGCTAAACTGTGCCACAGGTTTGCTTTTCCTTATTATCTACGCCAAACTGTGCCACATTTTTGCTTTTCCTTATTATCTACGCCAAACTGTGCCACATTTTTGCTTTTCCTTATTATCTACGCCAAACTGTGCCACATTTTTGTTTTTCCTTATTACCTATGCCAAACTGCACTACGTTTTTGCTTTTCATTATTATCTACACCAAACTGCACCACATTTTTAATTTTCCTTATTATCTATGCCAAACTCTCCAGGGCATCTTTAAACCCTGTGCTTATTTCTCGTCCAGTAAATTGTCTTGGAGGGTATATGACACCACAATATTTTTCTGACTCTTCACTTTCATCCAGTATCTGCACACTTAACACCTCTGCTTTCCTTTTCCTCTGTTCTACCTTCACTTCTTTTCTTATCTCTGCTTCAGTTATTATCATAACACTTCCACTCATCTCCTCTTGCCTGTCCTTCCACAATTCAGTATATTTTCTGCAGTTTTCAACATATATCTTCTGCTGATTTAATTTCAACAAAGCACACTATTTCTGGTTGTCTTTCTCTGAGGTAATCTTTTGGTTCTAATTTCCTTGGTATTATTCCTTCTATATTTGTTTCCAGTAATTCCACCTCATCTGTTTCTTTTTCTGCTCCTCTGCACGTCTCCCTTTGGTTTCTGTTTCTTCCATACCACTTTTTTTATATTGTCGTCCATCACTTCCCCCCTAAATTTTGTCTTTACCTGTGTCGTCCTCTGTTTCTTTTTCTTCATTACTTCCTCCCTTACTTCCTTCATCTTTTATCTCTTCTTCATTCAAAATCTCTCTTAAATAATACATGTGCTTATTCATCACTCCCCCCTAAATTTTGTCTTTACCTCTGTCATCCTTTGTTCATTTTTCTACATTACTTCATCCTTTAATTCCTTCATCTTTTGTCTCTTCTTCATTCAAAATCTCTCTTAAATACACATGCTTATGTTCCTCTGAGTTTACAAGGGGGACGGCCAAAAATTTAATACTGGGAAATACTTTTCTTCAATGGAAAATCTGCTAGTTTGCAAATTTGCATATGTAGGGGGTGACTCGTACTGTTAAATATACCAACATGATGCCTCAGTGAGGCAAAGAAGATATTAAAATTACAGGTACAGACACCCAAGCAAAACTAGACTTGCTGCTATTCAAAAAGTTAGACTTCACTGAATCCTTAAATTATCAAACAAAAAAGGGAATTGTGACAGCAAGAGACGAGACATACAGGCACAGTTGCTACAATTTTTATTATTATTTTACAACAAGGGAGGCAGTTTAAATGATAAAAAACAAAAGGCCTGCTGTAGTGCTGCTCCCACAGAGGCAGATTTGGTTCAAGGGGTGTCTTGATATGCCCCTCTTGAATATATTAAAGTCATAGGCAGAAAATACAGAAAAAAGAAAGCTCTTCTAGAGGTTACCAATGAAAAGGATGAAAGGATTAAGATACTGGTTAACTCGTGCATTGGGAGTTTGGACAACACGGGGATGAGCTGGAGTAGAAAGTCTTTTGCAGCGGTCACAGGAGTGCTGAAGGCATCCAGTCAAGAAGTTAGTTTATAAGAGCAGTCAGCATGAAAATATCAATAGATGATAGAAATGGAAGCAACATTGTGGGGTAAATTTAGAGGTAGAAGACAGTCAGTAGGAGGAGGGGAGCTGATGAAACAAACAGCCATTGACTCTACTCTGTCCTAGAGCCGTGTGTGAGGAGGCCCCCGCAGACATGTATTTCATTCAGGGGCAGACAAGGCCTTTATAAATAGTTAGCAAGTGGAAGGGAGAATAGAACTGGTGAAGACGATACTGAGCACCTAACCTCAAGGATGCTGATTTAGCAGGAGATGAGATATGAAGTTTTCAGATGAGCTTCTTAGTTATGAACAGCCCAAGAATGTTTAGGGTAGAAAAAAAGATAACTGTGTGTTATTGAAGAATTGTAAGGGATAGATATGTGAAAGGTATTGTTGAGTTTTTAAGTGAAGATATTGAATTTTTAAAGCACTGAAGAACACTAAGTATCTTCTGCCTCCATCAGAAATAATAGCAAAGCCAGAGGTTAATCATTCTGTGGTGTTCAACCCATAATTCAGGCCTGTGATTCCTGTTGTGAGGGTCTTTTGTTAAAAATGTGGAGTTATGCAGAATAATTATTTGCATTTTTTGGGAGGAATTTCATCAGACCCATAAGCACTCTGAGGGTTCAGGGCAGACAGAGCATGGATCGTTATTAAGAATTTTAATATCACGCACAGTGAGGTTGGTGGGAGGATGAATCTGGAGGAAAATGCTTTGTGTCAACCAAAGCAGAATAGTTTGAGCCAACACATACACACGCCCACACACAAACACACACACACACACACACACACACACAAAATTGGAATATGTAGCAGTGGAGTGGTCTTCATATAAAAATAAAAATATTAGGAAAGTGTAAAGGATTAAGAGTAACAACAAAAATGGTGCCAAGACTGGGATGACACATGATGAAAGATTAGAGAGACTGGGTTTCATCTACCTTGGAGGTGAGAAGAGATCTGATTTGCAGAATACAGAGAGATAAAGGAAATGGAAATGGTTGATAGGGATAGTTTATAAGGGATATTTACAAGAAACAGATGGTCACAGAAATAAACTGAGGAAGACAAGGTGCCTGAAATATCAAGAAGCACAGCTTTCCCCATAGATGCAATGCCACCTGGAATGACCTCGAAAAGGAGATGGCTCAAGCCAAAAATATGAATGACTTTCAAGCTAAACTTGATAATATGAGACTTGGAGACAGGACTCTACAAGTGTAGCTAACCTCCTGTATATCACATCTAGGTAAATGCAACTAGGTAGATACACACAAACCGATTACTGCCATGTCTTCACCTGACTTTCATTTCTTTTTTACAGCAGTTCCACCTCACAATATTCACTTCTAATTTCTCTAAACATAATTTTTCATTACTATGGGATATAAGGATAAAATTTCCCCTTACCTCTGAGTTGCCATCTGACAGGGTCAGGCAGGAAAATTATTTGCTTAAAATGTAGGGGCTAGTGTTAAACTGAGTAAAGAGAGTAGCAAATGCAAAACTGTGCATGGTCTTGGTGCTTATATCCATCTTATTGACCCTTGAGTCTTTGGTAGGTAAGAACCCATTACCTTGGGACAAGTGGGCAAGTGAGACATTCAGCGGAAAGCAGTTCACCTTCCTTGCATTTCCCTAGCCACCCATTTACTGACTGGCCCAGAGGGAAGGATGAACACCTGACTGAGGGGGGCATCGACTGCCCCAAGCCAGGATCAACCACGGACCTGCAGATATATATATATATATATATATATATATATATATATATATATATATATATATATATATATATATATATATATATATATATATATATATATATATATATATATATATATATATATATATATATATATATATATATATATATATATATATATATATATATATATATATATAAATATATATATATATATATATATATATATATATATATATCTATATATATATATATATATATATATATATATATATATATATATATATATATATATATATATATATATATATATTTTACTTATTGATACTAATTCAATATATGAAGATAACTGTGAGGAAGATGTGGAAATTTCTGTATATCACTCAGTTCAACTACTTCATGCAAAAGTATACAACAGCAAAGTCCTCCATGTACATGATCAATTCAAATGAAAAACATTTACAGTGTAGTGGGATACAAACACAGTAAAAAATAATATAGAATGAGATGAATAATTTACAAAAAAAAAGAAAAAAAATGTGATGAATAAGTGTAGCAGTACTCATCATAGTGCATAACAGTATTAGTAGTAACAGTAGAAGTAGTAGTAGTAGTAGTAGTAGTAGTAGTAGTAGTAGTAGTAGTAGTAGAGATGGTAGTAGTAGTAGTAGTAGTAGTAGTAGTAGTAGTAGTAGTAGTAGTAGTAGTAGTAGTAGTGGTAGAAGTAGTAGCAGTAGTAGCTGTAGTAGTAGTAGTAGTAATGTGGTGGTGGTAGTAGTAGTAGTAGTAGTAGTAGTAGTAGTAGTAGTAGTAGTGGTGGTGGTAGTAGTAGTACTTGTTGTTGTTTTAGTTTGTTGTAGGCTCAGTTGAAGTAGAAAGAGTATCGGGAGTAATATCAAACTACTGAGAGAACAGCATAATAATGACTGTAGACATCAAAACAAACTTAAAGCATCTGTACTGGTAGCTGCAGTGGCAACAAAAGCAATAGTGATGAATGAAGTAGTAAAAGTAGTAGTAGTAGAACAATTGTTGTTGTAGATGTTGTAACAGTTGCAGTAGAAGAATTACCAGTTGTAGCAGCAGCAACAATACAGGAGTGGTGGTAGTGGAAGTGGTAGTGATTGCAGAATAGTAGTAGTGGTAGTAGTAGTAGTGGTTGTAGTAGAAGTTATAATATTGGTTTTGGGAGCAGCAGCAGCAGCACCGGTGGTGGTAGTAGTAGTAGTAGTAGTAGTAGTAGTAGTAGCAGTAGTAGTAGTAGTGGTAGTAATAGTAGTGGTAGTAATAGTAGTAGCAGTTTTAGTAGTAATAGTGGTAGTAGTATGATGATGCAAAGAACAGGTCACTAAAACAGTATCATAGCTTCAGCCATATGAATAACGACACAACTGGACGGAAAAAGGGTATGAAAACATGGACTATAAATCTTTAAAAAATATACCAAAAGGCTGCTACGTTTGCAATAAGGGAGGGGCAGCCTATTGTAGCGAAGATCCCTACAAGAAACTCTAGCACGGGGGGCAGAATTTTGGGAGCCCATCTGAAAATGAAAAGTTGGGACAAAAGCAATCTGTTGACTCCCAGAAAGATTGCCAGAGATGAACATTGTTCTGATCCCTACACTCTTTGTTAGTCTGCAGGTTAAAAGATCACTGATGAATTTTTTGTTATTTTTTTGTGATTACATTGTATGATACATTGAAGTACTGGTTATTAAAGACGGTCAACAAATGAAGTGATCATTATTTGATTAATTTCTCATCTATGCCATAACTAATATATATATATATATATATATATATATATATATATATATATATATATATATATATATATATATATATATATATATATATATATATATATATATATACACACACAGTAAACACTCAATAAATCGGACCTCTATGTTCTGTACATTAGCTAAACCAGATTTTCAGTGCTCTGGACACATATCCATAAATCAGACAAAAATTCAGGATATAGGCAACATATCCTAAAAGTATCTGGATAGATGTTATAAAATGCCACACATCCTGAAAGTATCTGGATAGATGTTATAAGTCAAATGAAGATCTAGTTTATAGCATGGAATTTGGCACAAGTTTGGACCACTCCATTTCAAAACAAAGCCTGTCACCCTCTAACATGCTGTCCCTCCTGAACCATCATTGGCATAGGGCAGCGGATCACAAACTTTTCTGGTTGCATCCCTAAATACAGTCTTGACCTGGCCTGGTGACCCTAGATGCATGAACATGTAGTAGCTATATATTTCATATTATTTTGATATGCTATACTTTCAGATATTTATGATTTTATCCTCCACCTCCTCATTGTCTGCTCGACAGAAGAATATTATATGTGAATGCTACTCATATGACGAGCCATACTGTATGTGTATGGGTGCTTTATTACAAGTTAAGGCTACTTTTGTTAGTATATATTTAGGAGGATTTTCATGCTGTCCTAATAAAATAAATTCAACTACATTATTGAAAATTCTAAATTTGACCTAACTGTGATCTTAAAAATTGGCCTTTATAGCATGATATAATTATATATATAGCTTTTTTCCAAGACCCTCCAGCGACCCTCAGAAACACTCTCACGACCCTCATTTGAGTCAAGACCATGGAATTGGAAACCACTGGTGTAGGGCAAGAGGAATGTGGCTGCTCATTATTTATTTATTTATTTATTTATTTTTATCATATTGACACACAGAAGCAATGGTTAGATATATTTTCAAATTCAACAACAATTTTAACTGTCTGTGCACCAGATGCAACTTGTAACTTTTTCACTGAAAATTAGCTTTCCGGATACGAATGCTGCGCCTCGTACTTTGGTCTGTTTACAACTACAAGCATGTCACCCTCACTCCCTCATTGCCGCTCCGTTACACAAGACTCAAAAGCCGTATAAACTTATATTAATACGGTTCTGCTCTGCTGCAACTCCCTATAGAGTTTTAATCTTCATGTGAGAATTAATCAGAATTGTTGGTAAACTATGGAACAGCTTAACATAGGTACGTATAAATTTTTAAACATGACATTTTGGATTCTTGGCTATTGTGGATGAGGTTTCTACTCAATTAGTCCGATTTAGAGAGGGTTTACTGAATACACATACATACATACATACATACATACGTATCTCTCTCTATCTATATCTATATATCTATCTATATATGTGTGTGTGTATATATATATATATATATATATATATATATATATATATATATATATATATATATATATATATATATATATATATATATATATATATATATATATATATATATATATATATAATTTATTATTATTGAGCTCATAAAAAACTGTGAGTGGGAGTAGTGAGTGAATGGAGATACAGCAGGTTGTCTTTATCACTACTATCTAGGTAACTGAAGCTGGATTCATACAGCAACACAAAGGGTTTTGCTCCTCTACATAGTAAAACAAAATCAGATTTGGTGAAAATGAGATAAATAATATTGACAAAAACTATATTATTGTGCAAAATGTCATATATAATTTACAAATAGCTCAAAAATCCATAATAATGTTGAAATGATATGCAAAATATAATGCAATTCCAAAGTATCATATAATAACAATACATGCAAGGCCTCCTATGGGAACACCCCACAAAAAAAAATAAAAAAAAAGAAAGAAAAGAAATATCAGTAGGTAAGCACATGAAGGTCTCAAAACTTTAAAGGAGTAGAGAAAAAAAGGAGACCAGTTATATGCATATTACTATAAAAAACATGAAAAAATATAATAAAGAAGGCTCTTCCAAGGTTAGCAGTTCAAAATTGCTTCAGGTAAAAGCTATCAGGAAGAGAAAGCACATAATACATACAGTAATAGAAAAATCATATACTTGTAAATAAAATTTACATTCTTCAGGTGGAGACAAACGGTTCTACAGCAGTAATAAAGTAGCAAAGGCAAATGGGTGAAAATATCAATGCTTATGCTAGAGACCCATGGCAGAGCTGACAAAATTCCTAGTGAAGGTTGGATCATAAACAAAAGGTCTAAGACTTACCTATGATTGTACTTTCTGAGTTTTTGTAACCCATATTTCCCTTCTTGAGAGCACTTGGAAACAGGCAGACTCTCTAGGTTGGCCATCAAAAGGTTTATAGAGGTCTTGAGCTCTTCCAGATAAAGGGATTCCATCTCTTTCACCACAAACTTGGGCATTAACTTGCGATTCTGAAAAAAAGACAAAATGTTGCTTTTTTTGTGTGTATGTATGTCCATGCATATTTCTTTGTCTCTTTGTGTCTGTCTATTAGGACAGGGTAACCCACGAAATTATTGAACATGCATATTGTCATTCTTTTCAATATTGCAGAGGATGTGAATTATATTAGCATGACATAGTATCTAAAATGGATCACATTTTTGTATGGAATGATACATATATAAACTAGCGTAAGAAGTACACTGAAAACTGAGTATTATTACTTTACTCCACTGAAATGTGACTAAACTGGGCATACCGAATAACTTCAATGCATATTTAACCTTGTCAAAAATATGTAAACATTCAACATAATAACAAAATTAAGTTATGAGGCTCATTGTAAGAAAATGCCAATGATCCATCGTATTCTAGTCTCAAAAACGAGGAAACATTGAATGCTGTACTGCAATTGAATGAGCTTTGCTATGATTTCATGATTTTTCAAATACAACTTTTGAGAATTTATACTCCTCTCAGAGCTTTTCAGGAAACAAAAACTCTGTGAGCATAGCTTAAGGTAAGTGGGAAAATGGAATGAATGAAAACATTTGAGTAAGGACTGTCTTCAACACCATATAATGGTCTCATTCTTCCTGTTCCACCTCCTTTAATCAGTTTAATAAAAATCATAATGGCATACTTTCAAGGAAGAGAAGGAAGGAAACATGGGTGTATTGAGGTCAGTGGATTCCCAAAAAGTTTAGCAAAACTAATTGGGAATATACTCACTTCAATACACCCAAATTTCCTTCCTTCTCCTTCCCCAATTATTATCATAATATCATTATTACAGTAAAAGTTCTTTAAGATGTACAGCAGTTGAGCAGCACCTGTTTAGTGATATTTTCAAACTATTGAATAACATCCCAATTCATCACATTCATATTGTGCATACATATTGATTTCATATCAAACATAAATATGGGTTGTTTGTTTACTAATCATAAACCAAAACTACTTTTTTAATAGAAACATTAGATTATAAGAAACCTGCAAGAGGCAGAAAGGCTCACACAGGGCAGCTCCTATAAACCTAACCAAACCTATCCTCCCTGTCCGTAAATATATTTAACCCTCTCTTGAACGTATCTATCATACTGGCACTCACCATAGAACTGCCAAGCCATATACACTCATCCACCACTCAATTAGTAAACAAGTTCTTGTGATGTCTTTGCTGAATCTGAATTTATCTAACAAATACATCACTATGTGTCCTATCCTGCTCTTTTACAATAATATGTTTTACTTGCTATGCTGATTCAGTAGTTTATAATCCATTATGTATATACAAGATTACATCTAATTAGTGGGTGGACAAAATTAGTTTTTATCCACTGAATGTCATTTAAAAAATCCTACCCCAAAAGGATATCACCAAAAGAAATGCAATTAATGTTATTGTTGTTATAACTATTCATTTATTTTTGTTTTATTATTTTTATAATTTACATCACTCATTTTACTATAATTATCCTCTTTTCCAACTCTTGCTGCAACATAGGAACAGAGTTATCCACCATATTCCTGTTCTATGATATTTTGGAAGGGTGGGAATGGGAGAGATGTGAGTATAGTTGTGGCTTCATAGACTCTGTGAGAGGAAACTGTCTCTCTTTCTAAGTTTATATCGAGTCTCTATTTTTACTTTTTTTTTTTTTTTTTTTTTTTTTTTGTGACATGATGGCTGTGAGTCTTTCCTTGGGAGTAACTATTTGAAAGGATGATCTTCTGTGTGTTCCTTCTTGGGGTAGGCCACATAGATTTACCTAAATTTTGTCCATTACCTTATCATAAAACTTACCATGAGGAACTGTGATAAACTTAACTACGCTGTATGTTGAGTTGATCTATTTTGGTGCTCCTCTCACCTACACATGTATTTACCTAGTTTTGATATACAGAGTTACACTTGAAAAGTTGTCTCCAAATCTCAGTTTATCAAGTTTAGCTTTAAACTAATGAATACTTTTGGCTTGAACCATCTCCTTTCCGAGTTCATTCCAGGTGTCAACATATCTATGGGGATAACTTTGTGTCTTCATAACTCTCAATTTCTTTCAAAGACCTCTTGTAATATTAGGATCCCATATAAACAGATTACCCCTGTTGATCGTTTTCAGTTCCTTCATTACCCTGTATGCTACAGCCAAATCTCTTTCTATTCTCTCCTCCAAAGTAGGCAAACCCAATCATTCCAACCACTCCTTGTATGTTAGATCTTGAGATTTCAAGCTTGGAACAATTTTGGCACTGATCTGTGAATTCTTTCTATTTTCATTTTTTTATTTATATGTGTAGACACCACACTGCTGCTGCATATTACAAACTTAGCTGAATTACCAACACAGTCAGCTTCCTTATCCATGTAGGGTAATGCCATTCTGTTGTTAGTTATAAGCTTATATGTTTCTCTTGCAACCTTGGTGAAGTGCACCTCTGGGTACATACTGTTTTGGAATGTAACACCTAAATCTTTTTCCTCTTGTGCCTTCTTAATTTGATCGCTCCTTATTCTATTTTACAGTTGGGTCTCCTGTTTCCTTTGCCAATTCAAAAACCTTGCATTTCTTAATGTTAAATTTCATTTCCCACTACTGGCTCCAACTATAAAATTTATCAATGTCTTTTTGCAGCCTTATACAGGCATATTCCTTTGCCAAATAGATTCCTTAGTGGTGCAGTAGTTAGTGTGCCTAGCTACAAATCCATGGGCCCGGTTCACATCCCAGCCTGGGTGGTCGGCATGTAGCTCTCCTAGCAGTTCATCCTCCCTCAGGCTGGTCAATAAATGGGTAGCTGGGTAACCCTGAGTAAGGTAAACTTTGGTAACCTGGATGTCATACTGGCTCTGTGTCCCAGGGCCAAGTGTTTTTATCCACCATAGACCTGCACAGCTATAGCATATGCCCCCAACTTAATTTACTTTTCCTCCATTGCTCTTATTAACTTTGCATCTCAAGTAAATTACATTGCTGATGCAGAAACAGCCCTCAAATCACCTGGGCCATTGTAAGTCTTTGGCTCATTGGTAAAGCGTTTGCCTTCCACCTCTCCACTATGGGTTCAAACCTTACCCCCTCTGGAGAAGGTAGCTGTTGTTACAATTGCAAAGTTATATCAACTCATTATTTTTCTCCCAAGTAGACCAATTTACTTCCCATTTATTTTCCTCACAAGTAGACTAATTTTTCCAATGTTTTGAAAAGCAATATGTCCTTTCGCTGTAGAAGTGAATACTATAATGAATGGTTGTATTAAATATGAAGAGATACTTAGATAGGTAGATGGGCAGGTGGTTAGATGGCTAGAAAGAAATGCAGTATACATGTAGACACGAAGACATATACATAACTTGTGGTCACCTTTGAAATCCTGTTGATAAGAAGAAGGTAAAACAGATGCCATATATTCTATTGCACAAGACAAGTGAAGGGAAATTACAGAAGAGAGGAACATGCCAGTAAAATATCAGTTCTTGGTATTACAATGCAAAGTAACTCAACTAAGAGTAATATATCTCATACAGACGAGGCAAGAATATCTATATCGTGCCAGTGACTGACACTTATCAACAGCTAGATCTACCAGAAGCAAGAAAACTAGCTAAATCTCTCTAAATATAAGACCGGGTGAACCAGAAAATGGGTTTCACATGCATTTCAAAGTACATACAGTAAAAGTCTGATCTTTCGAATAACACGTCAAAAATTGCAATAGCCTAAATTTTTGGAAACTGGTAAAAAAAAAAAATAAATAAATAAATAAAAAAATAAATAAAATAAAAAGTCTGAATCCGAGTTAATGAATTGCCATATATGTTGGCAGATAAGGCAACATTAGAATCATCAAAATAAAACCCCCAAAATAGGTTGTCTTGTAGGTCATGCAGAAAAACGGTGACCTTTGAGTTTCTACAAAAAAAATATCAACAACTCGGTTCCATAACCACAACTATTTTACTGGTCTTCAAATCCATCGCCTCAATGTTAGACAGCAAAAACACTAACCTCAACATCCTGCACAATCATAACGTTGACTTGGTGAAGGTTGCTGGGGTTGTTAGTCTTGAAAATAGATGCTGCAGCGTTTAAGCAATCGCATAATTTTTATTTTACACTAAGATCCATTACCAATGTGGTATCAAACCTAAAAAAAAAAAAAAAAAAAAAAAAAAGTATTTCATACATCATGAGTCTCTTTGTTTACGTTGATGAACAGGTTCCTGTCTGAATCTGGTGAGTCGTCTTTGGCTTCATCTTCACTGTCCCCCAACAAATCATCCTTTGTACAAACTATTGCATTAAAGATGCAGTACTTTTTAAAGATATTAGTAGTCTCTATTTCACTTTATCCCAAGCTGTGATCACAAAATCACACAATATTTATAGTGCTGCAGCACACACAGACCCATCTTTTGTAAAGGATATTTTACCATTCATCATCCAATTATTCACTGTATTGGTATATTACCATAGTGGTGGTTTTGCTGCTCACTAACTTGATAGTCAATGATAGTTTCATAGTTTGGGGGTCATCTTTTACCACATGTATAAGCTAGTCATGAAATTTATCCTAAATTCTGAGGTCTGTATGGTCTGAAAGTCGCCTTATCTGCCGAAATATACAGTACTGATTAAAAAATACTAGTCTGAATAGAAGGTATGGGCTATACACACAGCACCAGAAGCAGCTACCCGGAGAACTGTCAAAGAAGTACTTTTCTTGGAGAAAGTTCTTTTTTCTATTTTGGGATTCCATAATATGTACAAGTTATTGTTTGGTGCCAAATGTCCAAACATGGCACCTGCTGGTTGGGAAAAAACATATTTTACCTATTGCTCATAGGTTTTAAGGTTTTGACCAATGAGTACCTAATGTAGTGGGTCTGTTTCTACCTTGTTGACAGCCCCATACTGGCTGAGGCAATACGAGATGTCTTGTCTCCTGAATGTTTCGTTCTTGGCTGTATTTTGCCCTCTAGCATCTCTTGTATGTAATGTTAGATATTATTTATGAAGGTGTGTTTATTTCAACTTCTGCAACTGGCTGGTCTTAAAACAAGTGCTTTACACAAACGCTGCTGCGGTAGGCAACATTGAAACTAAAAATTTGGTAAACAAAGGATAAAATGGCCTTGTTGCAAATTGATAGTCAATATGGTCTATTCTGGAGTGAAAAAAAAAAATGTATATAAATGATTAATAGTTCAAATTCTGGATAGCAGGAATTAACATTTTGTAAAATATATAATACTACATATGATGATTTTTAGTGTTGTACTTTGGTGGCAGTGGCAGTGCCACTCAGCCTCATGAACAACACAATAGCAAAAGCTCCATGATACTGCTCTTTTAACAATTTTAACTTTCTATAGTGATCCAAGAAAACCCAGCATACCATCCAAAACCACAGAAAAGAGTGCTAAGAAAAATACCTAATTCTGTCACAGAAAAATACCTAATTCTGTCACTATGGAATAGACTGAAAGTTATCAAACAAGATTGTGTGATTCTGGGATTACACACAATATAGAGTATTGCCTAATGAACAAATACAGCAACTAAGAAATGTGATTAAAGACAGCCCTCAACCGTCACAAACCGACCACAGACCATAATGGTGAAATTTGCCTAGCTGGTATAAAGATAACCAAACCCACCCTGCAAAGCCTGAAGCCCCAAGTTTCATGCCCAATATATTCAAATGTTCTGTTCACAGTAGCTCACCTAACCTTCATGTTTCAGGCTCAGGGGTGGTACCATGAATGTTTGACATAATCAGACAGGAGAGGAGATGGGAGGTCTACAGGGGTTTTGACATCACATGTGGAGGCAGGCCATCTCAACATGATACAATGGCGCAGCAGCCCGAACGTAAGATAAACAGACTTGCATCCCAGATTTCTTTGGTAAGGTTTTAATAAGGATATTTTGTGGTACCGAAGTGGTGAGATCCGCAGAAGCAATAACTGCATTGGTGTACGGCTGCTGCATAACATTATGTATTCAAGATAAGTGTACAAACAACCCATATCAATGCCTGAGATTACTTCTTATATATGTACACATTTACTTGGACTTGAAGTGCCAGCTGAGAGTGCTGAAAGTTTTGCTAATCAAAACAGGTGTAGACTGCTGCTATTCAGATTAGTGGACTTACATTCTTATAAAGTTATGTTGTTGCAAAGCTTAGATATAACATGCAATCATAGTCTTATGATTATCAAATGTTAAATAGAATAAACATTCAATCAAGAAAGATATGGACATGTATGCAAGACGAATATGAAATGTGACGGAATTCATAAATTCCAGTATTTAAAAAGTGCATGTCAATACTGCCAATAAAGTAGAATAAAACTTATCAGAAGCTAACTGTATTCATGTGAAAATAAATTAAATATATTTGCAATCAATAACCTCATATGTTAAAAACATAAAATCTCCATTAAAGTTGCTTTATTTGAATATTTACACAATGATGGAACAAAAAACAGCCCCAAAAATCTTTTGATCAAAATATTGAGAGATGTGTGTACATAGACCTGTAATATATGGCTTCAGTCTCTCTTGTTAATCTCAGAAGCATAAAGATACATTTAAACCTGATGTTTTCTAATAGCAGGAATGTACAATACAAATAGTTACTTTAATATTGTGTATCCATAAATTGCTATGCAAATTATACTTAAAAGCTTTTTAAGACAACTATCTCTCTCTGAAACAACTATTATTAGCAAAGATTAAATGGATAGAGATGGAAATACACACAATTCACATATCAGTTCAGTACTATATACCCAAAATCACTGGCAAGACACTAATCAATATTAATGTTTCATTCAATTCTAGTGTCTATATCTACAGTGGGAGTGCATACTTATGGCTGTCTGAGGTCGCAAGAAATATTTCAGTAACAACTTACTTCTGGATCTCTCTTTAGACCTTCAACCTCCTTTTATCAAAGTCATGGAAATAAGGAAAAAGTTAATGAACAGTGAGACGAAAAAATCTTATTTCAAGTACATCATCTCTTGTTTCTAAAAGGGCCAATGAGTTCTCAGAGTAGACTCTCTTAGCATTTCCATCAGAGTTCATTCTCTTGCCACTCTGATTTCATTACATGGCCTGTAATTTGTGGACATTGGGATGTACACATGGGGTGGCTCAGGTAGTGTTTCAACAATCCCTGTCTCACCAAAATGTTTGTTCACTTCACACCCTTAATCTCTCCTTCCACCCTTTACTTACCATTCTCCTATTCTATTTGCCTCCTCCATTATATATTTCCCATACTTTACTTTGAACACAAATGTTTTTCTGTGGATGAAAACATGCCCACACACTTGAGTGCTATGGGAGGAAGATGACAATACTCGAGTGCTATGGGAGTGGAAGATGGCAATGTGATAACATTATTGAAGGAGTGAATAAGGGAGAAAACATGAACTAAAGACCAGTGTCACTGACTAATGTGGCCACTAAAACAAATTAGGAGTGAGGTGTAGGGATTGTGGAGAGAATCTAAATGGGAGAAATTATTTTTTTAATACTTTTTACTTTATTATACATAAAACTGATAATACATACCCAGATGTATTGCAATGTATACTACTAAAATCTGAAGTACATATTTTATGTATTGAATTCATATTTTGATTTGCGCAATACTTAGTTGGTTTGCTCTGACAGGAAATGAGTTGAGAAAAAGAAATGGTGAAAAGGTGGATGGTCTATTGTGAAAGTATATGCCTAAATGACATAAGTTAACTCAGTTTCATGGGACAAGTCATACCAGAAATCCTCTTAATGGAGATTGTGACAAATGTGGTATAAGAAAAAGCCTTGAAGGGAGAGGAATAGGGACTTGTTTGAGGATGTGTTTACTCCCCCCTCCTGCCCCCGCCCCCCTAAAAAAAGCTGAGCCTTGCCCCACATGTATATATCCATGACGGAGTATTCTTTCTGAATGATCTCATCAGTGACCATTAGTATTATACGGAACTTTAACATCAACCAATATTTGATATTTTCCATTATTATTAAAATGAAAAGCAGCTTACCCTTTCTAGCTCTGCCACTTTCTGCATGCGGCCATCTAGTTCTCTTCGGATAGCAGCAGCTTGTTCATCTTGACTGTCAAGCTGTTGAGAAATACATTTAAATTGTTATTGCTATAAAGCAAACAAAGAAATAAAATATTGATACCCTAAATATGGAGTTCTCTCAAGTCTCTCCAACCATGAACAGTACATAATCATCTTTTTAATTGCACAACCTGGTGGTGAATACTGAAATCTCCTTGAATAAAGATTACCACAGAGGGAGTGCAAACCAAAATAATCATTACTTTGGAATTGGTTTAATACTTACCTGAAGTGCATTAAACAGAAGTTGGTGTTCAAACTTTTTGATGCCCAAGATTTGCTGAAACATATCGAAGAGCTGCTCCTTAGGCATGATGAGCTCACTGTTAAGGCTTTGCTGCATCCTGCCGGGTCTCTTGCTATCTTCTTCACCTGCTGAGACAAAAATTGCTTCATCAAGCCCATGTCTGGTCAGATGATAATCACTGTAAGAGACTGTGAACAATATACAACCATAGCATAAAAAGCCTGAGGATAAGTTAATAGAGCACACTGTAAATACATTGTGTACTCTGTTGTTCAGACCATGATATTAACACTGAGAATTCAGCTAAAGTGAATCCACTAAGTTCAGACTATGTTATCATGACAACATACTAAATTTCATAGTTTAAGGTTATGGTCTTAAGTTTCCTGATTTATGCATACCTAAATCAATTTACATTTTTCTTTTCATTCAGGCTTCCAAAAAAGGAAAACAAACTGCCAAATAAGAATTTTTTTTTTCCAGCAGTAAATTCACGCCCACTGTCCCTGTAAGCTTCCTGAGTCAGTCGCAACAGTAATGTTTACCCATACATCTTAATCAGAAAGTAAGTTTGACCACCCTGCTCATGGTGTTGGCAGATTTTTTATTTTTGTTGTTGTGCAGATATGGGGTTATAATAACATCTGGTGATGGTAGAACATAATAGTCTTACTTACTAGCCATGTATTTTGTTGTTCTGACCCTTCCAAGATTGTGGCAAATTGTATTGAAAATTGAAATGTCTTGACCCTAGAGTTTTTCACTTTGCATTTTTTGGTTGACAAGCATTTGTAGCTTTGCACCAGTCTGGGGCTATTTTTCATAGCTTTATTTTTCCCATGTGCAAATGCTTTTATCTGTCACATTTGCATGTTGTGACATTTTTTTCAAGATAATAGTGGTTACGTAATTCATATTTTTGGTTACAATTTTATTTGTATTGCACATTTTCATTTTGAATGCAATGAATTATAATGATATTAATGATCTATCACTTATGCATAATTTATTGCTTGTTATTAAATTGTTTGTAAGTATCTGTGCGCACACTCACACAAGATGAGCGAATAATATTGTTTGTGCACTGATGAATAATTTTTGATTCTTTGTCGCTTACACTTAAATAAATGTCTAATAATGTTTTCTTCCACTTAATAATATTTGCATTTATTTATATTTATATTTATTTGCATAATAATGTTTGCACTTTTACTTATTATTTATGAGGATCCATTTCACTGGGTGTCATTGCTCACAATATTTTTTTTTCTCATAGACTGTCTCTCACACTTTACACTAATAATGTTGTAGGGTGAGGTAGTCAATAAAACAATCCAACAAGCAACTGGCAGTGTTTCAAGATGTGGGGAAAATGTGTGGGAGGCACACAGTTAAGCCAATTGCCCCATAGATAGTCAAGGATATAGTTGAATACCCATAAAACACGATTGCTAATGTTGGCCTGGGCAAGCACTGGGTAGTATCGCCTGAACTCGTCTGCATGTGTGTTAAACTGGCAGTCCACCTGCCACCACTTGTTGCCATGGTATATTGGGAGGCATAACTTTACCGATAGTTACACCAACAATGCTTGTGGGGGTAAAAATTAGTGGCGTAACTGTTACACTGATAACACTGTATGGGTTAAAGACAAAAATTATACAACAAAACAACAACAATAACATACGCATGGAAGTCTTTTTGTATCCTTACCTTTTATAATCATATCAAACTTGGCCATCCAAGAAGTGAGAACCGTTTCTTTACTGAGCCCATCAATCTCTGGAAGAGACCTGTTGAGGATGTGAGACAATGAGATGCTGATGAGACCTCCATATTTTACTTGTAAGTGTTAGGCACCCCAACTACACCCCTTAGAGTATAATTTTTATATATTCAACAGACTTGTACAAACTAAATTTAATCTCTTTCAGATAAGCAACACTTCCTTAATACAGTAAAGGTCTATTGATGCAAATGTTACTGGTTAGAATATCCCTGATAAAATTTGGGAGGGGCCAAGTTTAGGGTTGTAAAATTCCCAGGATTTTGAACTGGAAACTTTCCATGGAATTTTGGGAACAGAATTGAGAAAAAATATAAGATTGCCTATGGCCCCTTTGCTGCCTTAATGAGACTCTCTATACAACAAACTGAGGTCATATGTTTGATGATACCAAAACTTAACATAACACAACAAAACCCCAAACAGATACAATAGGTCTTGACTCGAAAAAATATATGCTTCCTTACTAATAAGACTTTCTATACAAAAAAGTGAGGTCATTCTTTGTTGATTTATATCATTATGTGTTTGAAGATACCCTTAACTTAACCTAACATAACCCCAAACAGTTACCATAGGTCTTGACTTTGAAAATTCAGATATGCTTCCTTACTAGACTCTCTAAACAACAAAGAGAGGTCAGTCTTTGTTGATTTATACCATAAGGTGCTGACTATCATGTGTTTGAGAATACTATAAACTTAACCTAACCTAACCTAACAAAACCACAAACAGCTACCGCACTAAAGGTCTTAACTCGGAAAATTCTTATAAGCTTCCTTACTAATGAGACTTTCTATACAACAAAGTGAGGTCATTCTTTGTTGATTTAAACCTTAAGTGTCTGGGAATCATGTGTTTGAAGATACCCGGCGGTGGCCGAACTGGTAGCGTACTGGGCCCACATTCACCGCGTGATGGACGACGCGGGTTCGAATCCCCACGCTACCACTCGGATTTTTCAGTCACCGCCGAGTGGCTTAAAACTACCCACATGCTGTCCTGAAGACCACCCATCAACCCGGACTCTAGAGGAAGCCGTCCAAGCGAATCAAGAACGAGTTCCGGGGGGCAGCATGAGCCAATGCAAGATGGCACCACTATAAACACTCGCCTGCGCCAGAACGGGCTGGGCCGACCATCAGGCCCCACCTAAAAGAAGCCTTGGGCCGACCATCAGGAAGATGCCTACCGGCGCAACAGGCAACGACGTAAAAAAAAAAAAAACAAAAAAAAAAAGCATTACTATAGGTTAGAATATCCCTCGTAGAATTTGGGAAGGGCCAAGCTAGCAAAACTGACAAATTGGTATTTACATCCAGTAATGGATAGCCACATGAACTCCTTTGCTGATCCTAGCTAAGCAACACCTAAGCCACACATAATAATATTTCAGCATGGAAACTTGTTGAATTTTATAGATCTTATTCTGCCAGACATCAGCTCAAACTTAGCTTGTAACTTTTGCCAAGGTGGGAGGGTTCCAGTGTCAGTTCCTCTTTTTTAGGGGGGAAACCTAAGAAGGATTATGTTTAGTGGTACTTGTCACCATAACTGGGGGTTAATGGTAGCTGCAATGAGAGGGCAACCCCAAAATGAGTCCACCAGTCCTACTCTCCTTGCTCACCTGACTCTCTTTTCTACGTTGTGTTTGAACACTTCCCGCAGGTCATGCTGGGAGCAGGCACCGGACACCACCATTGAGGCAAGGCGTTCATTCTTGAGGAAGATTTCGTAGTAGCTCTGGACAGCATTAATGAAGGCCTCGTCTGCTGCAATCTGCAGCTCTCCTTTTAGGAAACTCTGTAGGAAAGGCAACAGAGGGATTAGTCATTCTACCAAACCATGTTTTTTGTATTAATTCCTTTATTTTTTCCTTTTGTTCTCTTCCTTTACATATGCTTAATTTCTTTACTTATTGTTTTCTTAGGATTTCTATTCATCTCCCATGCTCTGAACAATAATCTTTAGAGGCTTTTCCCTTCTTTTATCATTTTTTCCCCAATCTATAAATTCTTGATATCATTCCCCAGTTACTATTTTAACATAATGCGTCTATTTACAGCTTTGTCTCGTCTTTTAAATTACGAACCCTACTGTCTAAAATTCTTGATGCTCGATTCCCGAAATTTTTTAATTAAGAATTTGCAACATGTTTTATTTGTAGGGTGTTCTCGTACTGATATTTTCAGGCACACAGATTTATAAGGCACGTGGCTCCCTAGCAAGGACACCATGGCATACCATCATATGACTTGAACAATGACTAACATAATCTAACAGGGGGGGACTTTGCATTCCGATCCCAATAATTAGTATTTCCGCAAAATGACAAATACACGTAATAAAACAAAAATAAAGTTTCGTCCTAAGAATTTGCAAAAATTAGGAAAAATAAGGATAGTTTCGAGTATTTGAGGAAAAATATGGATAAAGTTGCGAGTATTAGGAAAAATAAGGATAAAGTTTCGTGTATTTGAGGAAGAATAAGGATAAAGTTTTGAGTATGAAGAAAATAAGGATAACGTTTCGAGTATTTTAGGAAAAATAAGGATAACGTTTCAAGTATGAGGAAAATAAGGATAAAGTTTCGAGTATTTAAGGAAAAATAAGGATAAAGTCACAAGTATTTGAGGAAAGATAAGGATAAAGTTGTGAGTATTTGAAGAAAAATAAGGATAAAGTTGCAAGTATTTGACGAAATATAAGGATAAAGTTGCAAGTATTTGAGGAAAGATAAGGATAAAGTTGCGAGTATTTGAGGAAATATAAGGATAAAGTTGAGAGTATTTGAGGAAAGAGAAGGATAAAGTTGCGAGTATTTGAGTAAAGATAAGGATAAAGTTGAGAGTATTTGAGGAAAAATAAGGATAAAGTTGCGAGTATTTGAGGAAAGAGAAGGATAAAGTTGCGAGTATTTGAGGAAAAATAAGGATAAAGTTGCGAGTATTTGAGGAAATATAAGGATAAAGTTGTGACTATTTAAAACCAAAGGCAGACTGATTCTGCAAATGCTGGGGTTAAGAAGCTGCCTAGACAGCTGACCACCATGTTGATAACGGATCACTGCAAAATGCATCATAAATATTTATGGCACACGATACGAATCTAACCAAGCCTAGCACATCACCTCTTCTATATTGGAAGGGGATTGCTCCTCCCCTCTCAGTCACCCGCTTAATATATACAGAGAATGAAGTGCCTCAGATCCTCCAGCTCGTCTCCACACACGATGCACTCCATACTCTCGTTGTAAAATCTTTTTCCATCTCTCAGCTTCATGTTGTTGGTTCTACAGTTGAATAGGATGGTTGATGCTTCCCTGTTGTCATATACTTTTTAACTACCTACCTAACTAACAGTAATATAGGTGTTTGACTATATATTAACTAACTAACTAGCCACCTAAAGATCTAACATGGATAGTGGGGTAAGGTGGGGTTAGACTTTACAGGAGCTGCCTTGTATAGACCAAACGGCCTCTTGCAGACTCTACATTTTTATGACTTCCCATTGGTGTTTCTAAATTCTTTGGGTTCATTCCTGTCTGCATAGCAATTTTACTGGGCGGGTTCCTCACGCTCCAAGTTCATGCTCTCAAGTATAGAAAAATGGCGGCGTGAGAAGTGTGAAGGTTTAATAAACAAGACACCTTGGCGTGATCGCCCCCCCCTCCCTCCCGGGCCTGTACTCTCCTGCATCTTGGATCTGTCTCGTAACATCTACTTCTGCTTTAGTGGCGGCTGCTGTAGTGAGTAGTGACGGGCCACCTGTAGCCGTGTTTGCCAGTGGCGAAGACCCGCGGGATGATGTGTGTGAGCGCGGGGCTCATCGCTAGGGGAATACAGACCGCTGAGTGGGTTGTCTCTCTTGCCTCTCCCCCTCATTGTTCGTTTAGTTAATGTTAATATCTTGGAAAAAGACGTAACATACCTTATTAGGAAAAGAAAAAGAGCTGAAGAACGTGGAGCTACACCGATGATTGTGATCGTGCAGGCCGACTAACGTTCCCACAATCAGCTGGCAGGTGAAGTTTCGGGTGTGTGACTTAGCAACTTTTTTTTTCAGCGCCATTCTTTAAAATCGCTATTCTTACTTCTTCATTTACGCGCACGAGCAAGTGTGTGTCATTTACCATTGCCTGATCACCCTCAGGGCTCACGATCATTAGCAAGTGCCCAGCAGCCTCCCCTTTGGAGCTCACAAGTGATGAATCATCGGATCTATGGGTACGGCTGACACTCGTGGACTAGAACCACACAGATTTATAAAGCACGTGGCTCCCTAGCATCATATGACTTGAACAATGACTTACATAACCTAACAGGGGAGGACTTTGCATTCCGATCCCAATAATTAGTACCTATTTCCGCAAAATGACAAATACACGTAATAAAACAGAAATAAAGTTTCGTCCTTAGAATTTGACTATAACCACGCACATCCGGGAGGCGAGACACAACCCATTCGATGCTGGCTGGATAGAGGGTACGGATCAAAGGAGACTGCCCATCTGGAATCAAACCCGAGACCTCTCGTTTGTGGTGTGTGTGTGTGTGTGTTGCTTTATATTCAATGAATCAATCAATGGGAGCATACGCTGGGGGGGCGTCGCCTCACCCACCCGACGACGCCAATCCCGGGGGCTGTTCTCCGGGCAAGTCTTCATGCAAGATGCCTCTCTTTCTATCTTCTATCGATATTTCCACGCTGACTGCTCTTCTGAACTTGCTAACTGCATTCCTCCCCCCCTCCCGCGGCCCCGCTGCACTCGACTTTCTACTCATGCTCATCCCTATACTGTCCAAACCCCTTATGCAAGAGTTAACCAGCATCTTCACTCTTTTATCCCTCACGCTGGTAAACTCTGGAACAATCTTCCTTCATCTGTATTTCCTCCTGCCTACGACTTGAACTCTTTCAAGAAGAGGGTATCAGGACACCTCTCCTCCCGTATTTGATCTTCCTTTCGGCCACCTTTTTTGTTTCTTTTTTAGGAGCAGCGAGTAGCGGGCTTTTTTTTTTATTATTGTTTTCTTTTTTTGTGTGCCCTTGAGCTGCCTCCTTTGTTGTAAAAAAAAAAAAAAAAAAAAATCCAAATAGCCTGCCTCATGGCGAACTCCGTGGGCGTCCCCTTGGCCTCCTCCACTCGGGGATGGCTCTTACAGAAACAACCCGGTAAGCAGGGTCGGCTTCTGAGCCCCGTGTCACATGCCCGTAGAGGCGGATCGAGTTGGCGTTTACGGACTTCGCTTTTCCTGCTTCTCTTGTTGTAAACTCGAATAAAAGTTTTCCTATTATCTCCCGCTTATCCTCTGGGTGTGGTTCCTGAAGCTTTGTAGCCTGGCACCGTTCCTTGGTAGTGCACATGTTACCAGTCTAACAGAAAGTGATCTAAATCTTCCACTTCTGCGTCACAAACTAAACATTTTTAAGATAATTTTTCTTGCCATTTCTTCCCTCCGCAGTCTCGTATTCCAGCTTAAAATCCTGTTGACCCTAATCTTACAATGATAATATTGGGGTAGGAGGAAGGGTAATCATATAAGGTAAAGGTAAAGTTGGGAGCATACGGTATTTGGTGCGCGTGGTCACGGTGCTCATCTCCATACCATTGGCTCTTGAGTCTGTGGTGGGCGAGAACCCCTTAACCCATTAACAGTTATTTCTTATAGTAACCATAAGCATCAGCAATTAAAACACCTGACCTTTTCTTTCGCTGTAAAACAATATGTGTGATGAATAGCTAGGGAACAAAACGTGATAATAGCCTAATAATCGCACTCATAAGGGGGACAGGTGTGGGGTGATGGCCATTATCGTTATTGATTCTCCCGAAATATGAAATAATGAAATGAGGAAATAAACTCAGTATTTGATAAGTTTGGCCGGGAGAAGCAGGTGACATTTTTATCAGGTTTCCCCGAGTGGAGGGAGTGACGATAAGGGCCGTCGCCCCACGCCTGTCCCCCTTTATCAGTGCAATTATTAGGCTATTATCACACGTTCTGTTCCCCAGCTATTCATTACACTTACATATTATTAGTGTTTTTTCGGGGTGAGGGAGTTCTACGTGTTCCATCTTATGGCCAGTATATTATTTCGCCCTTATTTCTCCCTCTCATCCCACTGACAGCTTTCTCCTGCCCATGTATTTTTTCCCACTGATTGTACATTTACCGTACGTTGTCATTCCCCACCTCGTCCCCTTGCAACGATATACCTTTTTTTGGATGACGAAACGGGGACAGAGGGACGCGTTCCTACAAACTTATTATAATGTAACGAAGAGAGGCCAGAGCAAAAGGAGGCAAAGTGGAAGCGGTGGTCGAAAATATGGGACCTGTTTTGATGACAAGAGCTTTCCCACTTCAAATTTTCTCGCCCAATTCTCTTTGCTATTCCTTTTTTCTTCTCCACTTCAATTTAATCTATTATTCATTTATCATTTGCTCGCTTTATCATAATTATTATTATTGTCCTGACTGCGTACTGCTCGGCATGTAAGTGAAGGAATGGATTTAAGAGAATGTGTAGCTCACGCTTTCTCGAGATTGTTAACAGGTGACGCTACCAGTGAACATTATAGAAGGAGACCCCGCGTAATGGACTAAATATAAGCGGGAACCTACATAATCCCACTTTCGCTTGATTGATAGAGCTACGGTTTTTAATGCTCCTTAGTCCACGGGCACACGAGTTCGAATCCTGGCCAGTGTAAAACTGTAATTCCTGCAGTCTGGTTCCTCTTACAGACTAATGAGATCAACTTATAATGTGTTTCAAGAGGGGTAAAAAACTTCCTCACTACATTAGACATTGAAATATTGGGTTACTAATACATTCTTCGTTGTAAGCTGAATTCTTCTTTAATTAGCAAAGTCAACGCAGGCTTCAGGTAGACAGAATAGGTGAACGTCGAGTCAGCCTGGCAACACCACGGTCACTCCCTGGGCGTTGATGAACTGGTCACGACGACCCGGGGAGAATTATGACCTGCGACCACTGGCAGAACTACACCGAGGCAGGCAAGCAGGACGACAGAGATAAATAATAGGACAAATAAACGGAAAATCGAGAACCTTGAATCAACAGACCCATGTCTTACCTGGAAACGCCCCTGGATGACGTCTAATTGGTGCTTGGTGACCTTGATCTGTCTCTTGGTCATGTCCGTCGGCTGCTTGGCGTTGAAGGGGTAGGATATACAGCGCAGAATGAACACGTAAAGCTGCAGCCTCTTTTTTCTCTCCTCCTCCTCTCTCTCCTGCTTTTCCTGTAACAACAGAAATTGGAAAAAAGGTTAGATCGATGTGGATAATATGAATTGCAGTGGGGTATGCTATAACGAACGTCGTTCGTTATAGCATCCGTTCGTTCTGGAATACATTGAAAATACATGTATGTAAGGGTAATCCGTTCCAGGGCCATAGTCAAGACCAAATTTACCACCCCAAAGGATTTTTTTTATCTAGGTGCCCATGTCCATTTTCTTACCTAACGGACTACTCTTTTGTTGTCATGCATACTTTCTTCCAACCTTGAAATCTGTTGAAATCCGCAGCAAACAAAATAATAAATAAAGACATGGGCAAACCCGCATCGGTGCAAGCGGCGATGTAGTCCTAAGCTGCTCACCACACAAACTCTCGAAAGGAGTGTTCAGGCTCTTTCCTTCAAGGGAGATTTACCCCCTTTGATCCTCTTTAAAGTCACTAAAAGACATGTAAACATATCTAACCTCCTACGAGGAGCATAGCTCCACTCAAGCCCATTGTTGCCTTTGCACATTTCATTCCGTGAGCCACTACGCAGCCCGCGTGGGGTGGCCCAAGTAAAGTTGAGGAGTTGAAGACATTGATGAGGTCCTTTTTATTTCAAATCAATGCCGCATTTCAATTGAAATAAGATAAAAAATAAATATGCCGGCAAATCACTGCTCCTACCCAGAGGATAGACGTATCGAAAGTATGGCCAATGTAGGTTGGAAAAGTGTTTTCATACTCCCCTCTTGAAAGCGTTAAGGTCCCAAGAAGGAAGAAATACAAGCGAATGAAAATTTTAGAGTTTACTAGTGATAGGGATGAAATAATGAAGGTGGTTGTTGATTCCTGCAATGGAAAGATGGAAAGCGCTGGGATGAACAGGAGTAGCAAGTCGTGTGCATGTGACATTTTTTTAAAGAAGCTCATACATACTCTGCCTCCTCTACACGCACGCACGCACGCACGCACGCACACACGCAGGCAGGCAGGCAGGCAGGCAGGCCAGCACGCACGCACGCACGCACGTACTCTCTCTCTCTCTCTCTCTCTCTCTCTCTCTCTCTCTCATCTGCCGCCATAAAGATGCGGTCAAAAAAGAAACCAAAGAAAAAACTCAACGAATAAAAATACACACACAAAAAAGTGAAGCCGTCGTCCCGCCCTTCCTCTCCTCTCCTACCGCCGCCGCCCCTCCCGCACCCTCCTCGCCACCTTCAATAATTAAGTAGCCGAAAAATGAGGAGGGCGGAAACAGATGGCGCGAGGCCAGCTGGCCGCCCCGCCGTCTGCCGCCACCATCTTCACCTCACCTTACATTGTTTTCTTTTCTTTCTTTCTTTATTTTTTCCTTTATTCTTTCTTTCTTGTTTGTTTCTTTTTTCTCGCTCTCTTCTACACGCGCGCAGACACACACACACACACACACACACACACACACACACACACACATATATATATATATATATATATATATATAGAGAGAGAGAGAGAGAGAGAGAGAGAGAGAGAGAGAGAGAGAGAGAGAGAGAGAGAGAGAGAGAGAGAGAGAGAGAGAGAGAGAGAGAGAGAGAGAGAGAGAGAGAGAGAGAGAGAGAATTATGATAAACTTATTCCGAGGAGGCGATCTTGTGTATCTTAACGTAATGAATGAGGTGGAAAGAAATGTGGTAAGAAGTTTAACTGCATAATTATTGTGGGAATGAATGATTAGAGCAAAATTAGGCATACATATATTTAGGAAGGGGGAGAGTACGAAGATGATGATAAAGTGATTCTCTGGAGGCAATATTTTACAGTATCGTTGCGGAATAGATAAGGCGGGGTGACGTAAGTGGAGCAAATTAAGATACCGAGTTAGGAGACTGAGAAAGAATATTGTGAAGAGGAAGGAAGGACAGAAAAAGGTTGACAGGAGTAAGAAAAGGAATGGAAAGGAAGAAAACGGAATAAAGGGAACAAGAGAGTGCGCAAGGAAGGAAACTGAGAAAATCTGAGCTGAAAGAAGGGAGAGAAAGATACATACATTATCCGAAGAGTGAGAGAGACACCAGAAAGGACACGGCATGAAAGGAAGAAGGAAGAGAAGGAAAGAGAATCGAGACGAAAAATAAAACTGAAAAGAAAGAATATTAGAGGGAAAGGGATGAAGGAATGATACATATTTTATCCGGTGTTGGAAAAGATCAGAAGGGATAGGCAAGACGTAAGAGGAAGGGGGAAGAAAGGAAGAAGAAAGACACGACATTTAGGAGAAAGAAAAGTGAAAAGACGGAGAGAGAAAGGAATGGGAATGTGAGAAAAAGAAAATGAGGAAAAAGGAGGAAATAAAAGGGGGAACAAACGTTTGGATAAAAAAAAGTTAGAAAAGGAAAGAAGAAAAAAAGAAGACATAAAAGGAAAGCAAGAAAAAAACTGACTCGACATTTAAGAAAGAAATTGAAAAGACGATAAGAAAGGAATAGAAATATGAGGGAATAAAAAGAAAGGTAGGAAAAAAAAGAAATGCGGGGAACGTTTGGGTACAGTTAAAAAAAAAGAAAGCGGAAGAAAAGAGAGCAAAGAGAACAAAAAAAAAAAAGCAGAAAACAAGAGAGTGAACAAAGAACACGAGAAATAGAGAAAAAAAATGGAGTTGAAATACGAGTAAAAAAAGAGGAATAAAAGCTGTGAAGAAAAACAATGAAAAAAAAGGGGAAAAAAGTTTGCGTAGAGTTCGAGAAAGAAAGAGGACGAAAATAAAGACAACAGAAGATAGAGAAAGGAGAGAGAACAGAGAACATTAGAGGAAAGAGAAGGGAATGTAAATAGTTAGAGAAGCAAAGGAAAAAAAAGAAAAAAAAAGAACACGGACAAAAGAGGACAAAAAATAAAGAAAACAAAGAAGAAAAGGAAAAAGAAAGAGGAAGAAAATAAAGACAACAAAAGGTAATGAGGAATGAGAGAACAGAGGACGAAAAGAAAAAAGAACAGAACAAGGAGAAAAGAAAACAGATAACTTAAAAGAAGAAAAGGGCAAGGAAAGAGGAAGGAAATAAAGACAGCAAAAGGTAAAGAGAAATGAGAGAACAGAGGACGAAAAAAAAAAGAAAAAGAACAAAACAAAGAGAAAAAAAGAAAATAGTTGACACAAAGGAAAAAACACAGAGAACACGAAAGGAAAGATGAGGTCACGGAAAAAGAAAGACGAATAAAATAAAAACCACAAAAAATAAATAGAAGAGAGAGAGAGAGAGAGAGAGAGAGAGAGAGAGAGAGAGAGAGAGAGAGAGAGAGAGAGAGAGGACAAAAGAAAAAGATGACAGAGAAGATGAGAGGAAATAAAGAGGTCAGCCGCTGTCACGTTCCCCTTACGACTCTGCTCTCGCCATCTCTATCACGAGCTTTGTCCCCGCGGCGCCTCATCTCACGATTTGCGACCCCCATCACCGCTCATACACGCTGACTGTCGCGCCGTCTCTCTCTCTCTCTCTCTCTCTCTCTCCTCCTCTTTCTTCCTTTATCTTTTTCTTTCTTTCTTTTCATCATTTTCCTTTACTTTTTCGTTTTCTTCGTTTTCTTCTGCTTCTTCGTTTTCTTCTTCCTTTTCGTTTTCTTCCTCGTGTTCTTCTTTTTGATTTCTTGTTTTCGTTTTCTTCTATTTTATCTTTGTTTTAATTTTCTGGTTTTTCGTTTTCTTCTTTTTTTTTCTTTTCTTTTTTTTCTTCTCCTTGGTTCTCCTCCTACTCATCCTCGTCCTCGTCCCCCTCCTCCTCCTCCTTTTCCTTCTTCTTCTCTTTCTTCTTCTTCCTCTTCTTTCTATTTTTTTCTTTTATTTTTCTCCTCCACCTCCTCCTCCTCTAATCTTTCTATCATTTTTGACTCGAAACTTCATATAATTTCGTGGTCTTGTCTTGAGCTTCCTCCTCATCCCATTATCCTCGTCCTCTTTCTTTCTCTCTGCGTGTTTCTTTTTTATTGCCTTTTTTCCCCTCCTTCCTATTGTCGCCTTTCTTCCTCCTCTTTTTTCTTAACTGAGTCCTGATCTCGGTTTTCAGTTTCCATTCCCGTCGTCTCTCTCTCTCTCTCTCTCTGTACCTACCGCTTTATTCTTTAGCCTAACCCTAGCCTAACTTACCCTAGCCTAATTTAACCTAGCCTAGCCTAATCTAACGTAGCCGAACCTAACCTAACGTAGCCTAGCCTACCCTCCTCCCTTTGTATCTATCGTGTTATTCTTTTCTTCGTTCCCTGATAAAATATTGATTACTTATTACAATAACACAAAAGAAACCGCAATATATCGATTCCAAACCTTTAATTAAACACGAGTGCGCGAATTTCGGTCTCTCAGTCTTCTTTTATGCGGCGCCCATTGTGAGAGACGCGGAGTGCATTTTCAACAGCAACGAACTTTTTTTCCTCCTTCAATTTAAAATTCTATACTTTCGATTAATATTTTCATCAAGATCTCAGACTTTTCACTCTTAATTCATTCATGAGTTGCAGGATCGATGGACAACAGCGGCGTACATTATCAGTAACAAACTCATATTTCTACAACTTAAAACCGCTTTACTTCCTTACTTAACTTACATCAGAAAACCCTTTACTTTCTATCAATTTACACCAGATTCTCAGGTTTCGCAGCATCGTTCGACACGCCGTATACATTTTCAGCAACAAACTTATATTTCTTCAACTTAAAACTCTTTACTTCCTATCACCTTTCAGCAGATTCTCAAGACTTTTTACTTTAATTCATTCATGAGTTGCAGGAAGATCGATCGACACACGGTATAGTACATTTCAACAACAAACTCTTATTTCTCCAACTTCAAACTCCTTACTTCCTATTAAACTTCAGAAAACCATTTACTTATCAATTTGCAGCAGATTCTCAAGACTTTTCACTTTAATGCATTCATGAACGATTCAGGAACGAGGGAAACGCGGCTACATTTTCAACAAAAAACTCTTAGTTCTCCAGCTTAAAACTCCTTACTCCCTATCAACTACTTCAGGAAACCATTTACTTATCAATTTGCAGCAGATTCTCAAGACTTTTCACTTTAATGCATTCATGAACGATTCAGGAACGAGCGAAACGCGGCTACATTTTCAGCAACAAACTCTAATTTCTTCGACTTAAAACCCTTCATTTCCTATCACTTTACATCAGATTCGCAAGACTTATCATTTTAATTCATTCATGAGTCATAGCAGGATCGATCGACAACAGCAGCATAGACACTTTCAGCAACAAACTCATATTTCTTCATCTTAAACTCTATATTAATTTGCAGCAGATTCTCAAGACGCTTTACTTTTTACAACGAACTATTTTCCCTTACCTTAACACCCTATACACTTCCCATTAACTTAAATCAAATTCTCACTTCTTACTTTTTACAACGGACTATATTTCTCTTAACTTAAAACCTTTTACTTCCTATCATCCTACACCAGATTCCCGAGACTTTTCACTTTAATTCATTCATGAGTCGCATTTTCAGCAACAAACTCTTATTTCTTCAACTCAAAACTTTCGCGGTCGTATAACTCCTTACTTCCTATCAACTTACATCAGAAAACCCTTTACTTCCTATCATCCTACATCAGATTCTCGAGACTTTTCACTTTAATTCATTCATGAGTCGCATTTTCAGCAACAAACTCTTATTTCACCAATTCAAAACTTTCGCGGTCGTAAAACTCCTTACTTCCTATCAACTTACATCAGAAAACCCTTTACTTCCTATCATCCTACATCAGATTCTCGAGACTTTTCACTTTAATTCATTCATGAGTCGCGGCAGGAGGATCGATGGGGGCCGGCGGCTGAGAGGTGACTAAGGAGACACCATTTGGGAGCCGCTTAGCGTTGCACACCTGCCTCGTTTCTCAGCCCCATTTACCGTAACAGCTGCCCACTCGAGTGCACGGTGCCTGGCGGGCCGCTGCGGGAGAGTTATGGGCGGCACTGCACTCGAGCGCCGCTACTTCGCCCAACTTTGTTATTATTTCCCACATTTCGCGTAACGGGGCTGTGAATGGATAGGAAATGGAGGGAAGGGGAGAGAGAGAGAGAGAGTGTGTATGACGGCAGGGATGTAAGAGAAAGTAAAAGGAAAGAGGGTAGGAATATGACGGAAAGGAAAGACGGCAGGAGAGTAAGAGAAAGGAAGGAGGGCAGGAATGGATAGGAAGTGGAGGGAAGGAGAGACAGAGTGAGGAAAGGAAAATAAGGGAAAGGAAAGAGGGTAAGGAAATCAAGAAAAGGAGAGTGAAATGAATATGAAGGAGTCAGAAAGATAAAAAAAAGAAAAGAACGAGAAAGGAGAGGAGGAATTATATAATAGAAATAAGGGAAAGGAGGTAATAAAAGGAAGTCGTGAGGAAAGAATAATAATAGGAGAGAGAGAGAGAGAGAGAGAGAGAGAGAGAGAGAGAGAGAGAGAGAGAGAGAGAGAGAGAGAGAGAGAGAGAGAGAGAGAGAGAGAGAGAGAGAGAGAATCAATAAACAAGTAAGTGGATATCAGTTTCCTACGAGGCTGTCACCCTAACCGCAACACCACCGGGGGAAGGCCAAGGCGAAGGAAAGGTTTCAATTTAACTCCGGGGGAAACCGTCGGGGTCATCACGACGGGGCAAACACCATCACCATCACCACCACCATCACCATCAATACCACTACCATCACGCCCAGTACCACCACCACCATCACCATCAATACCACTACCATCACGCCCAGTACCACCACCACCATCACCATCAATACCACTACCATCACGCCCAGTACCACCACCACCATCACCATCAATACCACTACCATCACGCCCAGTACCACCACTATCATCACCATCTTTCCACCATCGCCTTCACTACCACTACCACCACGAACAACACCAACACCAACAATAACAACAACAGCAACAACAACACCCTTTAGAGTTTTGACCACTACCACTAACTACTAACACCACCCTTTAAACCTTCTTCACCACCATCACCACTAACACCATCACCACCATCACCACTACCAACAACAACACCAACACTACTTACAACACCCTTTAAAGTCTTGACCACTACCACTAACCCCACCCTTTAAACCTCCTTCACCACCATCACCACTAACACCATCACCACCATCACCACCACCACCATTACCACCACCACGACTATGTACCAGTTACCGTCATCAGCCGAGTGGTACAAAAAAAATAATGGTTCAAACTTTTTACGTTTAATTTGTTTATACTTTTTTTTAATTAATTTGTAACGAAGGTAACTCATTTACACTACTATACCATTTCCTCTGTTGAAAAGGTATATTCGTGTGGTGAAACATTGGAACATTTAGCTGGAGACTTCCTGTACTGGGGGAAGTAAAGAAAGCTCTCCTTGAACGTTCTGGCTCAGGGGATCACGAAGGAGTTTAGGAATTGCATGAAACAAGCAAAGTTCCCCACACCATAGCGCATTTTCTCACACGAAGTACATCAGTCATAAAAAGCTCTCGAAGTACTTTAAGAGATTTTCATGGATGGTTTTCGTGGCCCTAGTAGTTCTGGCTGAGGCGGATCAACAAGGAGTTTAGGAATTGCATGAAACAAGCAAAGTTCCCCACACATTGGCACACATTCTCACACGTAGTACAACAGTCATAAAAGGCTCTCGTGGTACTTTTAGAGATTTTCATGGATGGTTTTCGGGGTCCTAGTGGTAGTTTGACAAGGCTTCTGCACCATGGACGGGAAAGCACTCAAGGGAACACGACTAATCTTTACTATTGCCTTCGAGGATTGTCGTAGAAAGAGCCCCAAGCTTTTAAACAGGCGTGGTCCCATGTTATGAAAAGTAGCGGGGCGTCAACCTCTGAGTCTCATCTCTTTAGCTCATAACCATTACAGCCACAACGTCATCGATGCAGGAATTTGTTAATTAGTTTCCTTAATTATTTACTGATACTTATTCAGCACGAGATATAATCAATTCAGCTTTGCTATAATCTAAATTCCTTCTGTCCCAAAAATTCCATTCGTCTTAATTTATGAAAACAGGAATTTACAACAAAAAGGTTTACAAATTATTCATGGCAGGCAATTATCGTTAATAATAAGTACATGTTTTTTTCGCTTCGTTTATAAATGCATTCTTTTTAGTGTACTCTCAGAAAAACGAACACTTTCTTTTTATTGGTTTTGCATCACTAACCGCGAACGCCACTACTATCGCCACAACCACCACCACCAGCAAAACCATTTATCGTACAAAGACTACATTTACCACCACCACCACCACCACAACTACCACAACAACCACCACCACCAGCAAAACCATTTATCGTACAAAAACTACATTTACAGCTACCACCACCACCACCATCACCACCACTATCACCACAACCACCACCACCAGCAAAACCATTTATCGTACCAAAACTACATTTACAACCACAACCACCACCACCACAACTACCATCACAACCACCACCACCAGCAAAACCATTTATCGTACAAAAACTACATTCAAAACCACTGGAACCACCACCACCACTATCACCACAACCACCACCACCAGCAAAACCATTTATCGTACAAAGACTCCATTCACAACCACCACCGCCACAACCACCACCACCAAAACCGCTACTACATACAATATATCATCACCATAACCACCACCACCACCACAACCACTACCAAGCCCATTACTACGGTTATCGAAAGGAAATCTTCACATTAGCAATAAAATAGATAAATAAAACGAAATTGCACTTATGTTGTGGTTTACATTAATTTTAAAGCTTACGTTATTTATCTTTCGTATAATCATCACCACCACCGTTACCACCACCACCACTACTGCAACTACAATAGCAAACACAATAATTCTAGTGTTGTTATAAATATTCCAACACCAATCATTCAGTTGCAACAATCTCAATTTATATACCCAAACATCATAGCATACACACAAAAAACGTTTATATATTCCCTATCTACCTAACAAGCTAACTAACTACCTAGCTAACTATCTAACTAACTACAGCAATGTCAAACTACTTAAATACCTAAGCATCATAAAGCATCCAAATCCGTTCATAGCCTCTCTATTTGTCTAACTAACTAACTAACTAACTAACTATTCATCTCTCTCTCTCAGCAAAGTAAGTCTCCTCGTAATATTCACCTCACTGATCGCTACCACACTGTATAGTCAAGTTCAGTCTATGCACAACGTAAGCTTCAGTATTTCACGGCAGGAACACAACCAAACCTCCAGCCACCACCGACTGGTCCAAGGGAGGAGGGAGAGGATGGTTGGATCTGAGGGAATTCGTGGCCCAGTGTTTGCCGCGGCATGATTAAAGTAAACAGAAGCAACGCACACGACTGAACTGATCTCTCTCTGTGACTTGTGCTTAGCGTGGTGGTGATGGTGGCGGCGGGGAGTGGGGATGAGGAAGTAGTGTTGCTGATGTAGGCTGAAGATCATGGGTTTAAGGGTAAGGAGAAGGATTGACTGTGACTGCATGGAAAGAATGGATGGATAAGTGGAGGAATGCTAATGACGGGTTTAATTGAAGGAAAGAAAGATGACAGACGTTGAAGGAGGTGAGTGTGTGTGATTAACAGAAAGATGCTGGGAGAATAATGAGAGAGAGAGAGAGAGAGAGAGAGAGAGAGAGAGAGAGAGAGAGAGAGAGAGAGAGAGAGAGAGAGAGAGAGAGAGAGAGAGAGAGAGAGAGAGAGAGAGAGAGCGAGAGAGAGAGAGAGAGAGAGAGAGAGAGAGAGAGAGAGAGAGAGAGAGAGAGAGAGAGAGAGAGAGAGAGAGAGAGAGAGAGAGAATATGCATAACTTCAAGGTGAAAACTGAAGCAAGTGGAAGAAGATTTTATACGTTCCTTTTGAAAGACAGCGAGTTTGGAATGAGTTTAAGTCTAGGGAAACAGAGTGCCATTTTTCATTTACATGTTCTCGGTCTGGGCACAACTACCTGCGTGTCCCCAATGCCGATTTATACAATTAACTTTCTTTGGGATCTTAAGGAGGCTGAGGGAAAGTCAGTTGAGCCATTTTTTTCTATCAAGGCTTAGTTATTTTCCACGTGTGCCTTCCTCCTCACCTCAAACTTTATACGATTCAGCTTTCGGAACAATAGCAGGACTGTCCAAGGTAATATTCAGTACTCACAAGAACATCACTCCAAAGTTATTAACACAGCACGGCAACCACCAACACTACCACTCCTTGTCGATATACTTTTTCTGCTGACTGTTACGCTTACCATTCATATTATATTCCCGCCCGTTAAGGTTACACTGTCAAACCTCGATTATTAACTCTTCCTTTAGGTCCCATTGTTTTCATCGATCTAATTGAGATATTCGTGTAAATTCTGCGTAATAAATATCAACCACTTGTTTCATTTAATCTATCATAAGTTAAAGCTTGATCTGTATCTGTCTTTTAGGTATTCTTTGTTGGTTAATCTCTGTCTGAAGGAACTGAAAGCACTTACTCATACGCAGAGCCATAGACAGGGAGAGATTGGTCATGGGCTCCCTACACTTCATCGTGCATCTAAGCGCCCAGGGTCACTGCCTCCTAACTAACGCCTTTGCCCCAACACAACTTCAACACTAAGAGGTAAAAAGGATGGTAGTTCAAATTCCAACAGCTTGTATTGTGACATAAGCGGTAGGTATAGGGATAGAGGTAGAAAGAGAAAAAGGGTACTGGGATATATGAGGGCAGCAGGTTTAATAAAGGGGGCGAAGGGGGAGGTGGGGAGACATAGACGGAGATAGACAAATTGAAAGACAGAGATAGATAGACATAGATAGACAGACAGATAGGCAGTGAGCATGAATGGCAGAGATACAACATGGAAAGTGGCATAACACACTATCTACGACTCTACCAATAGCCCTAGCAAACTTCAAATAGTGGTAACAGTGCCTGGATAGTTTACTCTCAGCGCATAACAGACAACGGGTTCTGGAATACTCACCGCTGGGTCTTCCTGAGTGGCTGCCGCCGGCTTGTCGCTCATCACGGAGGGCGAGGGAGAGGTGGGCCGCGGCAGGAGTCTGCCTCGACCTCCGCCCACGCTGAGAGTGTCCACACTCAGCGTGCTTCCCGGGGACCCGCTTCTGAGGGACCGGGGAAGGGGAGCAGGGTGTAGGGGGGCCGAGGAAGGAGAAGGAGGAGAGACATAACAAAGAATGGGATAGATAGATAGATGGATACAGATAGAGATGGAGATAGATAGATAGAAAGATAAGAAGATAAACAGAGAAGAGGAGCAGAGAAGAGAAAAGAAACAAAGAGAAGGGAAAGGAAGGGAATAAGATAGAAGAGAAAAGAGAGAGAGAGAGAGAGAGAGAGAGAGAGAGAGAGAGAGAGAGAGAGAGAGAGAGAGAGAGAGAGAGAGAGAGAGAGAGAGAGAGAGAGAGAGAGAGAGAGAGAGAGAGAGAGAGAGAGAGAGAGAGAGAGAGAGAGAGAGAGAGAGAGAGAGAGAGAGAGAGAAGTATTGGAATATTTGAGGGAAGAGAAGAGTCGAGAGGTGGAGAGCCCGGGGGGAGGGAGCAGTGGAGTGGCGTGGAGGCGGTGGTTGGAGGAGGTGGTGGAGGCGAAGGTGGAGGTGGTGGAGTGGAGCATAAAGCGGCATCATCATCGTCAGCAGCAGCAGAGCGTCATGAACCGTGGTGGGAGGGAGAGAGAAAGAGAAAAGACTAGCATTAGACTTCATTCGTGTGAGTTAAATGAGTTAGTTGCCTTCACGATAGTTTTACAATGCCTATAGATTAACCCGGTAGCAGCGACGAGCCAAATTTGTGGCTTTACCGTGTACCAGTGACGGGCCAAATTTGTGGCTTTACCGTGTACCAGTGACGGGCCAAATTTGTGGCTTTGCCGTGTACCAGTGACGGGCCAAATTTGTGGCTTTACCGTGTACCAGTGACGGGCCAAATTTGTGGCTTTACCGTGTACCAGTGACGGGCCAAATTTGTGGCTTTACCGTGTACCAGTGACGGGCCAAATTTGTGGCTTTACCGTGTACCAGTGACGGGCCAAATTTGTGGCTTTACCGTGTACCAGTGACGGGCCAAATTTGTGGCTTTACCGTGTACCAGTGACGGGCCAAATTTGTGGCTTTACCGTGTACCAGTGACGGGCCAAATTTGTGGCTTTACCGTGTACCAGTGACGGGCCAAATTTTTGCCATGATATAAACCCCCAAAAAATAGATGATGCATAAACTGATCACAAATGCGTTGATATATATCATGAATTGGCTTGCGTGAGTGATGATTTTTTCTAATTTTTCTCGCTCAGAGGGGCCTTTAAGGAACATGATCCCCGCAGCTACCGGGTTAATAAATACCTCGAACATAGTCTATAAACTGAGTCCATAACCGAGTAGGACATATTTAAGTCTGCCAACGTGACCAGCAAGCGCGTTCCAAAGTGACATCTCGTTCGTATCCCTGTTACCGCGTCACAAACTAACTAACGGACAGCATACGTCCCATACTATACTCCCGACGGTCCCACGCAGTTGCCCTACCATCTCAAGCCATTCCCGGTAGGCGATTCGAATTTTTGTCCGCCTGCAAAGATATCGACAACGCCATATACTCGTGTTGAGCAAGTCACGGTCACCGCTTTCCCGTACTATAATGTGATATCTGTATGCGTGCCTAACTATGCGTGTCGTCCACAGTGCTCTCTACTGGTTGTTTTGAATCTATGCTTTTCCTTCTTTTTTGAAAGGCGAATACAGGTGTGGCTATAATAACAAACAAGTCGTCCAGACAGCAAAATAAAATAAAAGTAAAGCATGCAGAGTACAATACAGCAGTAATAAAAACACGTAAAAATAATGAAACTGAAAATAATATAGTAAATAGAATGAAGGGTTGATAAGGATGGAAGAACGACGATAAACGAGCAAAAAAGTAATGAAGAGGCCTTTCCACACACACACGTAAACAAAAAACAAAAAACAAAAACAAAAAAAAAACCAACAACAACAACAAAAAATCGCGCTATTTGGACGACCTAAGTAAACCAAACAAATAAAACAAAACAAGAAAACATCAAACCAGTCTAATCTGTTCGCCTTCCTGTCCGTGCGCTTCAAGAACTAACTAAGCAATCAGGTGGTGTCTTTTGCAACCCACCGAGATCCCCTTTGACCAATCAGACGACGCCTCCTTGGCCGCCAAAAGCCATTAACGGGAGGGCGCCCACTCTGGCCCAAACTTGCCGCCAAAACTTCCGAACTTTCCACGGCGATATTGGCGGAACTGCTGGTCTCCGGGATGCACCGCCTAAGAAAACGTGGTAGGATCTGTGTGGACTGCGGTGGTGAGGCGCGGAACAAAAGCGAATCACAGAGGAAGGTAAAGCGAATAACGAGTGCAAATATCCTACATACACCGCTTCCTGATTATTCATACGTCACCTACTACTAACTAACGGGGAGCATATGCCCAGGGCCGCGTCACTTCACTCACTCGCTGCCTACACCCCCGACGGCACTCCTCAAGCAAGCTCCCACGCATCTCAAGTCCCTCCTGGCAAGATTGATCGACTTGTCCCAGTCTTGAGTCACGTGGGCGTCTCCTTGGTCTCCTCCACTCAGGGTTGCCTCGTACGGAAACAACCCAATGAGCAGGATCGACGTCCGGGAGGCGTGCCACGTGCCCATTTAGCTGGAGTTGGCGTTCAAGGACTAAGCTGGTGACAGACCCCAATTCAGTTTCATCACGTAGTCGCTGATTCGACACGAAGTCATTCCAGCGATGCCCCATGATCCTGCGAAGGCACTTGGCACCAAAGGCATGGACACTCCTTTCCAAGTTACTATTCTGTGTCACTGATTTTTTTTTTTACAGCAAAGGAGACAGTTCAAGGGCGTAAATAAAAAAAATAAAAAATGACCGCTACTTACTGCTCCTGAATAGAGGTCAAAGGAGTGGCCAAAAAGAGGGGTCAATTTCGGGAGGAGAGGTGTCCTGATATTCCTCTCATAAATGTGTTTAAATTTTCTTTTGCATTTGTATCTAAGTCTAATTTTCTGGCTTAAAGATAACAAGTATACATAACATCAAGATTAAATACATACAGTTGTTTAGACATAGCAATAGACAACACATGGTATAAAGCACACGATGGGTCACATGAAACACATTTTGTACACATCAGCGGAGTGCAGGAGACAGAAAAGTTGAGGGAAAAGTAGTTAGTCAATTATTAGTCAACAGCCAGCACGTTAAAAGTTATCATGGGTGGGTAGTGACTCTCTCACACACACACACACACACACACACACACACACACACACACACACACACACACACACACACCAAAAAAAAAAAAATAAAAAAAAAAAACCCCCAACACACCCAAACACACAACACATTAAGGAGAATTACGAGTCATTACAAAAGCCACAAACACACAAACACACACACACACAAAAAACTTTGCCTCACACGAACTTACCAAAAAAAAAGAAGGAAAAGGAAAAATAAAAACAAGCGGACGGAAACCATATTTTTTCCTTAACTTAATTGCCAAAGTTCTCTGAGGTTAAGGAAAGGAAAAGAAGAAAAAAAAATAAAACCTAAGTGGGAAAAGCGTTTAGGGAGGTGGTATGTAAAGAGGCAGGAGAAAAAATGAAGAAAAAGAAAAAATAAAGCATGAGACGTGATGTATTCCTTTTCTTTCTTGGGATAATAAAATAAATAAATAAATAAATACAATGGTGCTTTATATGTGTGTGGAGAAAGACTAAAAGGTATACAGTCGTACTTTATGTATGAGTGTGTGTGGAGAGAGAGGGACTAACAGGTTCTTCTAACTTAACTAATTCATAACTTACTCGTATTCAAACTTAGCATTTTCTTCTATTTCCTCCCTCTTTTCTCAAACCTGGCATTCCTTTCTATTTTCCCTTCAATAAACTACATGAATTTTCTAACCTTCCTCTTCTAACCTTCCTTTTCTAACATTCCTCTTCTAACTTAACCAATTCATAACCTGTTAGTATTCGAACCTAACTTTCCTTTTTCTTTCCCTCTCTCTTTCCTCAGACCTATAGCATTTCTTTTTTTATTTTCTCTCTTTCTTATCCCTTTTCTTGGTTTACTTTTGTTTTCTCTCTCTTTCCTATTCTCTCTACTTACTTTTGTTTACTCTCTCCTAATCTCTCTTTCTGTTGCTACCTTTCTTATGTTCCTCGATCAGCTAAAACCATTCAATAAACAACATAAATTTTCTAACTTTCCTCTTCTAACCTTCCTTTCCTAACATTCCTCTTCTAACTTAACCAATTCATAACCTGTTAGTATTCGAACCTAACTTTCCTTTTTCTTTCTCTCTCTCTTTCCTCAAACCTCTCATTCCTTTCTATTTTCTCCCTTTCCTGTGCTTTGTCTTGATTTACTTTTGTTTACTCTTTCCTATTCTCTTAATTTACTTTTGTTTACTCTCTCCTATCCTTTCTTTCTATTGCTTCTCTTCTTTCGTTCCTCAGCTAAAACCACTCAATAAACTACATGATTTTCTGACCTTCTTTTCTTGCTTTATCACTTTTTACTTCCTTTCTCCTTTTCTTTAGTCTTTTTCTCTCTCGTTCCTCAGCTACAACCGTTCAATAGGCTACGTTCATTTTTTCTTTATATTCTCCCCTTTTCCATTTTCTGGCCCTCATTTTTGTTCTTTATCACTTTTTACTTTCTTTCTGCCTTTCTTTAGTCTCTTTCACTCTCGTTCTTCAGTTAAAACCGTTCAAAGCGCTACGTTCATTTTTCATATACACTTTCTCTTCTTCCGTTGTTCAGCCTATCCAAATCTAGCATCCCTTTTATTTTCTCTCTCTCCTATTCTCTTTCTTTAGTGTCTCTTCTCTCTCGTTCTTCATTTAAAATCGTTCAATACACTACGTTCATTTTTTTCTTTTACATTCTTTCTCTCTTCTTCCGTTCTTCAGCCTATCCAAATCTAGCATTCCCTTTTAATTTCCCTCTTTCTCCTATTCTCTTTCTTTAGTTTATCTCACTCTCTCGTTCTTCATATAAAACCGTTCAATAGGCAACGTTCACTTTCTTTAGCCTTTCTCTTTTCTCTCGTTCTCCAGCTATAGAACGTTCAATAGGCTACAACGTTCATATAATTGTTTCCCTAGACTTGCATTCACTATCAAAGGAACGTATCAAATCTCTCTCTCTCTCTCTCTCTCTCTCTCTCTCTCTCTCTCTCTCTCTCTCTCTCTCTCACACACACACACACACACACACATCTTTTCCCTGCCCTTCCCTTACCTTCCCTTCCGTTCCGTTCCCTTCCGTTCCCTTCCCTTTCCTTCTCTCCCCTTCTCTTCTCTTCCCTTCCATTCTTACCCCTTCCCTTCCCTTCTCTCTCCTTTCCGTCCCTTCCCGTCTTTCCCTTCCTCCTTCCTTCTCTTCCCTTCCCTTCTCTCCCCTTCCCTTCCCTCCTCTTTCATTCCCTATCCGTCCCTGCCATTCCCTTCCTTCTCTTTCCCCTACTTTCCCTTCCATACCCCCCACCCTCTCCCTCCCTCTCTCACGTGCCCCTCGCCGTCAAAAGAGGAGGTGGAGTATGAGATGGGTGGAGGTGGAGGAGTGTGTGAAGCGAGCCAGCCAAGTTAATGCTCCTCCTATCAGCCAGGTACAGACTTGCTGCTTACTCCTTCCTCTCCCTCACTCTCCCTGGCCTTCTCCCTACTGCTCTTGATTTGATTCATTCGTTCATTCATTCCTACGAACGTGCTATCCTGTCTTCCTTACTTCGTTCGTTCATTAACTCATTTTCACTCGTCTTCTCATTCCTTCTGCTCTTCCTTCTTTCCTTTCTTCTCCCTCGTCTCTTCCTTCCTTCCTTCTCCCTCGTCTTTTCCTTTCTTCCTTTCTTTCTTCCTTCAAAATTCCTCGCCTTCTCCTTCCTTCGTTCATTCATTTAATCATTCATTCATTCATTTCTATTTTCCTTCTTTCCTTCCTTCCTTCCTTCATCAATCTAATCATTCATTCACTCATTTCCGTTTTCCTTCTTTCTTTCCTTCCTTTCTTCCTTCCTATCTATGTAAAAATCTTCCTTTCCTTCTCCCCTTCCTTCCTTCCTTCTTTCCTTGCTACTTATCTATGTATCTACACTGTACCTTCCTTCCTTCCTTCCTTCCTATCTATGTATCTACACTGTACTTCCTTCCTTTCTTCCTTTCTTCCTGTCTATCTATGTATCTACCTCCCTTCCTTCCTTCCTTCCTTCCTTCTTTCCTTTCTTCCCTTCTTCCCTCCTACCCACTTACCAACGTACCTCATTTCCTTCCTCCCTCCCTCCTTCCCTTCCTTCCTCCGCCTTTCCTCCATCCCGTGCGCCCTCACCTCCTGATCGTATCTCTCATATTCACTTATTACTTGTGCATTCATAGTCCCCCTCTCCCTCACACACACACACACACACACACACACACACACACACACACACACACACACATACACATACACACACACACACACATTATTTCCTCCTCACTCTCTCCTCTCTCTCTCTCTCTCTCTCTCTCTCTCTCTCTCTCTCTCTCTCCTATATATACACCTCTTCGTTGCTCAATCTGCTTTTCCTCCTTTCAGCTCATCTCTCTCTCTCTCTCTCTCTCTCTCTTTCTCTCTCATGATATTTGCTTAACGAAATGAATTACGTATACATTATAAAACTTTGTAGATAATAATATAAATAATAATAACACACACACACTTAATATCATTGGACAGGGAGAAGAAATAGTAAAAAAGTAGAAACAGAATATACAGGAGATAAAAGTAAACCGAAAAGGAGGAGATATTAAAAAGAAGAAAAGTGGAAGAAGGATCAAAATAATAACTGTAAAAAAGTATTAAATGGTATGAATGAGGAGATAGAAGTAGAACAGTAATAAAAAAAGAAGTTGACGAAATAAATAGAAGAAAGGAAGGAGATTTTATAAGAAAGAAAAAAAAAATGTGAACGAACAAAACAATATCAAAACAAAAAACAACATAGATGATGATGATGATGAATAGATAGAAAATAATTAAAAGAACGAAAGAAACAGAATGAAGTAGAAAGAATAAATAGAAAATAAGCAGATATTATTGAAGAGAAGTGAGAAAAAAAACAATAGCAACAACAATAAAACATAAATGACACTGAATAGATAAGAAAAATACAATAAACACAGAATAAAGTGGATAGAATAAATAGATAAAAAAAGCAGATTTTAGAAAGAAAAGTGAAAAAACAACGACAAAAAACAACAACAAAAACAAAGACACAAATAAAGACATCTTGCCCAAGTCACGAAATCCGGAACCACTGAAGCACACTCGATTGAAGGGGGGGGATTATAGGCAAGGGGGGAGGGGGGGAGGCCGAAGGGGGGGGGGGCAAGGAACACCACTGCCAGAGACGGGAAGGGCGGGCGCGGGGTAAGCTCAAGACCGGAGGAGGAGGAGGAGAAAGGAGGAGGAGGAGGGAAAGAAAGAAAGAAAGAAAGAAAGAAAGAAAGAAAGAAAGGAAGGAAGGAAGGAAGGAAGGGAGGAGGAGGAGGAGGACGAGGAGAAGGAGGAGGAGGAGGACAGATAGATAGATAGATGTACAGATAGATGGACAGAGATGGATACATAGATTGAGGAGGAGGAGGAGGAGGAGGATAGATAGATAAATAGGAGTAAATAGATAGATAGATAGAGAGAGAGAGAAGGGTAGCACACAGCAAACTAACACACACACTCATGCAGGCGTACACACACACACACACACACACACACACACACACACACACACGCACACTTAGGATTACTCTATTCATTATCGCCACAGATCGCCGCGTCCCATTTATCTTGTTTATCTTATGCATATTTATCTTTTCCTGGAAGGGCTCGCTGTGTTAGTCTCGGTTTCCAGGGTCCTATGCAAATCTTGATCTCTTATAACGTTCCCTTACTTATTCCTGTATCTTAATTCTTGTTCATGTCCTTTTCCTCGTTATGTATTTTGGTATCTTCACGGACTCAGCACCATTCTATTATGAGACATGTATAAGAGCAATGGAAATAAGATAACTCAGAGATTGATTGATTTATTATACTAGGCTATTCATGGCGCCGCGACCACAACGCAACTTCGAGAACGTGACCGAACCTCGACATCACGGCTTTTCTGCAGTTTAGGGTTTCTGTATACATGGAAGAAATACATGAATTGATTAAGGATGTATTAACTTACTACCGCTTATCTCAATGGGGTTAGATTATACAGTTGTACTTCAGATGATCTAATTTTAAAGCGACAAATTAATTCGTTTGTCTCAGGTAGTCAGTGGTCAGTAGCGGCACATAAAACGGTTGGCAAATGAAGGAATGGTTATTTTTTTGCTCGTTGGTGATCCGACGAGTGGATGGGAAACTACCGAGCTGGTCCACGATAACTAATGGCCCGTCAAGGTAAAGTTGGTTGTGTCCTGAAGTCTGAGATAAGTTACAATATGACCCGGTCTGATTATAGAACGAAATGGTAGGCCGCACAAGTAGAGCTTCTTCGTGTTCTCAGTGCGGGGTTTATAGAGCGTTTTTTTTTTTTTTTTTTTTACAACAAAGGAGACAGCTCAAGGCCACAAAAAAAGGAAACAATAATGAAAAAAAGCCCGCTACTCGCTACTCCTAAAAAAAAAAAAAAGAATCAAAAGAGGTGGCCGAAAGAGAGGTCAATATCGGGAGGAGAGGTGTCTATAAGAGAGAAAAGGATTGCTATAGAAATTCAGAGATGTTCGCTTAACGTTCCCCCATCTAACGGAGCGATGCATCAAACGGCCGTCCCAGCGCTAGGTCTAAAGAAGTCTGCAGTGACGGCCATCAGCGCCTTGGGTCACCGGCTTTCCATTCACCCGCCCGTCCCAGCGCCGCCCGGCATTCAGGGCACGTCCCCAAACCATCGCTCTGCTCGTCCTCCGCGGGCTTCATTGATCTCGCGGCGCCCTTGTCATTCCGCGCGGCCCATCCTTCATCTTGATCGTTTCCCGGAGGTGTGGAGGGTCTCAGGCGCTTAGTCTTCCCTTGCTGATCGGCGGGGCTTCAATTTAATACAGACAATTATATTTCCTTAATGTCGACGCGCCCCTTGTCATTCCGCGCGCTTCATCACTCATCTTGATCGTTTGCCGGAGGTGTGAAGGGGTTCCGAGCGCTTAGTCTTCCCTCACTGATCGGCAGAGCTTCAGGATAATACAAACAATTATAGATCCTTAATATCGTCGTTCCCCTTGTCATCCCGCGCGCTTTATTACTCATCTTGATCGTTTCCCGGAGGTGTGAAGGGGATAGAATCGCTTCGTCTTAACCGCGCTCATCGGCAGAGCTTCAGGTTAATATAAACAATAATACTTTTTTAATGTTATAGGGCCCTTCTCATTCCGCGCGGCCCATCCTTCATCTTGATCGTTTTCCGGAGGTGTGAAGGGGATAGAATCTCTTAGTCTTCTCTCACTGATCGGCAGAGCTTCAAGTTAATGCCAACGATAATAGGTCCAATGATATCAATAAGCCATTCGGATCAGCTCGTCATTAATCTTGATCGTTTTCCGGTGTTGAAGGATTCCAGGCGCTTAGTCTTTCCTCACTGATCGGCAGAGCTGTCATTCGGATCAGCTCGTCATTAATCTTGATCGTTTTCCGGTGTTGAAGGATTCCAGGCGCTTAGTCTTTCCTCACTGATCGGCAGAGCTTCAAGTTAATGCCAACGATAATAGGTCCACTAATATCAATAATGACGTCCCGCCCCTTGTCATTCCGCGGCTCATCACTCATCTTGATTGTTTTCCGGAGGTGCGAAGGAGTTCTAAATGCTTAGTCTTCCCTGCAGAGCTTCAATTATATACTTCTTTGATATCGTCGGGCCCCTTGTCATTCCGCGCGCTTCATCACTCATCTTGATAGTTTTCTAGAGGTGTGGAGGGTCTCAAGTGCTTAGTCTTCCCTCACTGATCGGCAGAGCTTCAAATTAATACAAACAATTACACTTCTTTAATATCGTCGCGCCCTTGTCATTCCGCGAGGCCCATTACTCATAGATCGTTTTCCTGAGGTGTGAAAGGGTTAGAATCGCTTAGTCTTCCCTCGCTGATCGGCAGAGCTTCAAATTAATACAAACAATTGCACTTCTTTAATATCGACGCGCCCCTTGTTATTCCGTGCGGTTCATTACTCATGTTGATCGTTCGCCGGAGGTGTGAAGGGGATAGAATCGCTTCGTCTTACCACACTGATCGGCAGAGCTTCAGGTTAATACAAACAGTTATACTTCCTTAATGTCGTCGCGCCCTTGTCATTCCGCGAGGCCCATTACTCATCTAGATCGTTTTCCGGAGGTGTGAAGAGGTTAGAATCGCTTAGTCTTCTCTCACTGATCGGCAGAGTTTTAAGTTAATGCCAACAATAAGTCCAATAATATCAATAAAGCCATTTGGATCAGCTCGTCATTAATCTAGATCGTTTTCCGGAGGTGCTGAAGGATTCCAGGCGCTTAGTTTCCCTCTCTGATCGGCACAGCTTCAAGTTAAAGCCAACGATAATAGGTCCACTAATATCAATAATAGCTTCCCGCCCCTTGTCATTCTGCGCGGCTCAACATTCATCCTGATCGTTTCCCGGGGGTGTGAAGGGGTTCCGAGCGTTTAGTAATTCCTCGCGGATCGGCAGAGCTTCAATTTAATACAAACAATTACACTTCTTTAATATCGTCGCCCCCTTGTCATTCCGCGCGCTTCATTACTCATCTTGATCGTTCGCCGGAGGTGTGAAGGGGATAGAATCGCTTCGTCTTACCGCACTGATCGGCAGAGCTTCAGGTTAATACAAACAGTTATACTTCCTTAATGTCGTCGCGCCCTTATCATTCCGCGCGGCCCATCCTTCGTCTTGATCGTTTTCCGGAGGTGTGAAGAGGTTAGAATCGCTTAGTCTTCTCTCACTGATCGGCAGAGTTTTAAGTTAATGCCAACAATAAGTCCAATAATATCAATAAAGCCATTTGGATCAGCTCGTCATTAATCTAGATCGTTTTCCGGAGGTGTTGAAGGATTCCAGGCGCTTAGTTTTCCCTCTCTGATCGGCACAGCTTCAAGTTAAAGCCAACGATAATAGGTCCACTAATATCAATAATAGCTTCCCGCCCCTTGTCATTCCGCGCGGCTCAACATTCATCCTGATCGTTTCCCGGGGGTGTGAAGGGGTTCCGAGCGTTTAGTAATTCCTCGCGGATCAGCAGAGCTTCAATTTAATACAAACAATTACACTTCTTTAATATCGTCGCCCCCTTGTCATTCCGCGCGGTTCATTACTCATCTTGATCGTTCGACGGAGGTGTGAAGGGGATAGAATCGCTTCGTCTTACCGCACTGATCGGCAGAGCTTCAGGTTAATACAAACAGTTATACTTCCTTAATGTCGTCGCGCCCTTGTCATTCCGCGCGGTTCATTACTCAGGTTGATCGTTCGCCGGAGGTGAAGGGATAGAATCGCTTCGTCTTACCGCACTGATCGGCAGAGCTTCAGGTTAATACAAACAGTTATACTTCCAATGTCGTCGCGCCCTTGTCATTCCGCGCGGCCCATCCTTCGTCTTGATCGTTTTCCGGAGGTGTGAAGAGGTTAGAATCGTTTAGTCTTCTCTCACTGATCGGCAGAGCTTCAAGTTAATGTCAACGATAATAAGTCCAATAATATCAATAAAGCCATTCGGATCAGCTCGTCATTAATCTAGATCGTTTTCCGAAGGTGTTGAAGGATTCTAGGCGCTTAGTTTTCCCTCTCTGATCGGCACAGCTTCAAGTTAATGCCAACGATAATAGGTCCACTAATATCAATAATGACGTCCCGCCCTTGTCATTCCGCGGCCCATCACTCCTCTTGATTGTATTCCGGTGGTGCGAAGGAGTTCTAAGTGCTTAATCTTCCCTCACTGATCGGCAGTGCTTCAATTATATACTTCTTTGATATCGTCGCTCCCTTGTCATTCCGCGCGCTTCATCACTCATCTTGATAGTTTTCTAGAGGTGTGGAGGGTCTCAAGCGCTTACTCTTCCCTCACTGATCGGCAGAGCTTCAAATTAATACAAACAATTATACTTCTTCAATATCGTCGCGCCCCTGTCATTCCGAGCGCTTCATTACTCATCTTGATCGTTTGCCTGAGGTGTGAAGGGGATAGAATCGCTTCGTCTTACCGCACTGATCGGCAGTGCTTCAAATTAATACAAACAATTATACTTCTTTAATGTCGTCGCGCCCTTGTCATTCCACGAGGCCCATTATTCATCTAGATCGTTTTCCTGAGGTGTGAGAGGGTTAGAATCGCTTAGTCTTTCCTCGCTGATCGGCAGAGCTTCAAATTAATACAAACAATTACACTTCTTTAATGTCGTCGCGCCCTTGTCATTCCGCGAGGCCCATCACTCATCTATGTAGATCGTTTTCCTGAGATGTGAAAGGATTAGAACCGCTTAGTCTTCCCTCGCTAATCGGCAGAGCTTCAAGTTAACGTAGGAAATAATAATCCCAATGATATCAGTAAGATCATCACGCCCTCGTCATTCCGCACGCCTAATCACTCATCTTAATTGTTTCCCGGAGGTGCGAGGGGATTATAAGCGCTCAGTCTTCCCTCACTGATCGACAGAGCTTTAAGTTAATGCAAACAATATCAAGCACCAACCATTCCTTTGTTTTCGTGATTTTTGCATTTATGATGATTAGCATGATATCACCAAGAAAGTGTTGATTACATCCAAAGTTTGATGTAGGCAGTTTACAGCTTAACGAGGGAGTAAAAGTGTCACGTTCCGTCCTCTCGTCACAGCAGCGTTCCAGAGCAGCTTTAACCAAAGCGGATGAACGAGGATCATCGATACACGAAAAAGGCGGGCGATACATACTCTGTAATACTTGGCTGCTGCGTTCATGCTTCCTTAATCTGTGAACACGCGACCGTTTATATTTTCAGTAACTGTTGTCCTCTAAAATAATCGCAGAATCTCCACTACTTAGGGCACTCATTTACATAATTGCCTTGATGTTAACTGCCCCATTTGGCCGGGAAATAGCAAAGATCGGATTTGTAAATGTTGTATTCTCCGCAACACACCAACTTCACACTCATGCCCAAATCCTTTACCTCTGCACCAAGGCATACTCAACGCACGACGGATTACAGTGCGAGACCTGACATTACAGTGGCATGGTGCAGAGCAGTAATTCGTGTGCCGATACGGACCACGCGAGTGCTGCCAAACCAAATGTGCTGCGACCACCCACACGTGACGACGCGATGGTGCGGGACATGTTGAACACACACACACACACACACACACACACACACACACACACACACACACACACACACACACACACACACAAGAACGGAGTGACACATAACAAGGGTGACGGTGACACACTGGCGGCCACTCAACACAGAGGTGGCGGGGTGACATGTGCTTTGGAGACGGTGCTGCAAGGGCGTGGATGCAGGGGATGCGGAGGACAGGATCTTGGGAGGGAAATGTACACAGACAGCACCAAGGCAAAACGTTAGAATGGACAAACCTAGTGTCATAGCCCTGGCTTGTTCTTATGCTGGGCCGCCTGTAGGGGAGGGAAAGCAAAGTAAACATGAGGGTGACTCCAGGACAGGCGGCGCTTGTCTGGACACGTTGACTCTATTCACTATATTCTAGGAGGGAAAAGAACACATGATAAAGTATGAATAGTTGTCATCTTGAACACGTATTTTCTTCACCTTGAGGCTCAGTGTGGAGCTGTGCCTAGAACATGTTCCGTGGGGGTACTGTGCCGCACTACAGTGTTCCGGCACATATTCCAGTAGGATACAATGCACACACACACACACACACACACACACACACACACACACACACACACACACACACACACACACACATTATGATTGATTGATTGACTTATTTGAATGGTGCACGTCATGTAGCACTTGTACAATAAGGTAAATATGAAAAAATCAATCCAACAAATGAGTCAGAGCCGCTGCGCCACAGCTGGACAGCGGCCGTGCTCGTGCCTGTCCTGGAGTGGGCGTGGTGACGTCGGTGCTTGAAGAAGGACGCTATTCAATGTTTTGTGAAGGTAATTTTCTGAAACCAAAATTTTAAAACCTCCACATGTATGTTCTAAGCCCGGAGCGACTGCAGGAAGAAGGACGGCTATACAGTATTATCTGGAAAGGAAGAAATATTAGGAAAAAACAGAGAGATTTATTGAGTCGCGCGTAGACGTCGTGGGAAGCAGCGCTGACGGATGTGTGTGTGTGTGTGTGTGTGTGTGTGTGTGTGTGTGTGTGTGTGTGTGTTTACCTAGTTGTATTTACCTAATTGTAGTTTTACAGGGCCTGGGCTTACTCTCGTGTGGCCCCGTCTCCGTATCTGTATTTGTCCAATTATTCCTTAAAGTGTGTGTGTGTGTGTGTGTGTGTGTGTGTGTGTGTGTGTGTGTGTGTGTGTGTGTGTGTGTGTGTGTGTGTGTGTGTGTGTGTGTGTGTGTGTGTGTGTGTGTGTGTGTGTTTGAGAAGGAAAATAAATAAATAAATAAATAAGAAAGAAAGAAAGAAAGAAAGAAAGAAAGAAGAAAGAGAGAAAGAATGGAAAGACAAATAAATACACAAGACAAAGAAAAAATAAACATAAAGACGAATAAACATACCAAAGCGAGCACCCTAACACTAACAAAACACAAGTAGGCCCATTCTCCCGGACATCAACTGAACGAGTCTCGGGCCTCCTTCCCTCACTTCGGGGAATGGCCGCGGGGGAAACAACGGCCCGCCACCCTAAGCACGCCTATCGTTTACTGCCTAACCTTCCTTATTACCCTCCTTTTTTAGCCTTAACCCGTCTCCTCTTAGCATACAGAACATCACAGTCTGACACTATATCTATACTATGGGCCGTATTACTAAACATTTCGTCGTCCAAGCACATATATTTGACAAGGCTTTCGTGGGAGTTTTGAGCATTTCCAGGGGTAGTTTAACGACCCTGGTGGTGGTTTAACCCTTCCTTTATGCCGTGAACCTAAAGAAACACTCCTGAGAACCCGATTGATCCCCTCTTTGACCTTCAGAAACAGTTGATGTTAGAAGCGAGTGTCTTGTAATACAGACCTATGGATATGAAAAAAACAACATCCAGACCAATCAAAGAGCCTGACACTATGAATATGAGTACGAAAGATACAAAGGAATGTCAAATAATCAGTTGGCAGAACGAGAAATACTGATCAGAGACGAAACGCGACAAAATAGAGGAATGAACATATCTAGGACGAACAGTTAGTGTAAGTCCAGCCCACGAAAAATAATGCAAAAGGAGAACGGGAATAGAATGGAGCGCTTTCGGTAAACTTGGAAATCTCATGAATTGGAGCTCACCACTCTCCTAGAAGAAAAAGACGTACAACCAATGCGTCTTGTCAGTCCTAACATACTGTTCAGAAACTTGCCGCCTCACAAAATATTCAGAGGAAGATAAGAAACACACAAAGAGGAAAGGAGAGAAAAATGCTGGAGCCAGGAGGCGAGCATCATGGATCAGAGAGCAGACAAAGGTTGAGAACATTCCAGTGACTATCAACATTAAAGAAAAGAGACTTGGTAAGGTTATATCATGCCGACGGACAACCAGAGTAACAAAGTGGCAACCCATAAACTGTCGAAATCTGTGTCGACAGAGGATCAGGCGCAGAGATTAAATTAGAGCAATTGCTGAAGAACACCTGACTAACACCTGACAGACGGAGGTGGAGAATGTTGGGACCGGCCTGTCCTGCAGTGGACTAGTAATGTCTGAGTATCGGGAGGATTTTTTTATAAGTGGAGAAAAAACTAAGTATGATCCTTAATCAAAACATGTCTGAATTATATACATATATATATTTCTATCTATCTATCTATCTATCTATATATCTATATCTATCTATCTATCTATCTATCTATCTATCTATATCTATATCTATCTATCTATCTATCTATCTATATATCTATCTATCTATCTATCTATCTATATATATATATATATATCTCTATATATATATATATATATATATATATATATATATATCTATATATATATATATATATATATACACACATACACACACATATATATAAAGTAAGGGAACAAAACTGAACTGTTACTTGCGCTCGGTGCATGTGTTACCCAGATTTATGGCCCCCCCGCACCCCCCCCCCCAGAAATATGCACACACACACCCACACACACACACACACACACACACACACACACACACACACACCGCATTGCAGTGGAAACCATCCTTGCCAGCAATGTAGCAGGCAGAGCTTCACGCCTCGCTCAGGCCACAAAAAGTTTTTAGCCTGATAAGAGTTGTTACTCTCTCCACTGAGCGAGGGGCCGGGGGTGCTGATGTGTGAGGACCAGCCAGGCTCACGGGTCGCTCGCTGTGAGCTTCAACACTTTCCGGGAGTGTACTGGCTGGCTGTCACGAGTCCAGCACATGATCAGACTGAAGGTGAAGAACAAACACACACACACACACACACACACACACACACACACACACACACACACACACACACACACACACACACGCCAAGAGGCTTTGCTCGGGCACACCGATGGAAAAAGCATGAAAAATTCATATATAGTTTTTCTTTTCATATTCAGTAACATTTGCCGGGACTTTTTCCTTCCAGTTTTCATCTCTCTCTCTGAGAGAGAGAGAGAGAGAGAGAGAGAGAGAGAGAGAGAGAGAGAGAGAGAGAGAGAGAGAGAGAGAGAGAGAGAGAGAGAGAGAGAGAGAGAGAGAGAGAGAGAGAGAGAGAGAGAGAGAGAAACTTAATAACCAGACAGACAGACAGAATGAGACACAGACAAACAAACAAACAAACATTTAATCCACAGGGCAAACACAAAAATACGTGTGTACGCTGCCCAAACCGTAAAACAGAATAATGCTGTGAAGAGGAGAGAGGAGAAGAACGTGAGGGAGAGAAGAGGTAACAAGATGAAAGACAGGAGAGGGAAAAATGCGAAGCAGAAATAGTGTGAGTGCAGGTCTTGGGTGGGGGGAGGAGGGGGAGGAGGTTGCAATATGAAGGTAGGGGGGAGAGGAGGCGGATGGTGGGGAGGGGGACGGAGAGAGCAGGTGAAGAAAAATGAAAGTGACGTTGCAGGAGAGAGATGAAACTAATATACTCGTCATGTTTGTGAATTAATAATGAGCTTGACACTTGGAGGAAGGGAGAGAGAGAGAGAGAGAGAGAGAGAGAGAGAGAGAGAGAGAGAGAGAGAGAGAGAGAGAGAGAGAGAGAGAGAGAGAGAGAGAGAGAGAGAGAGAGAGAGAGAGAGAGAGAGAGAGAGAGAGAGAGAGAGAGAGAGAAAAACAAAGGGAGGGAATTAATATGAAAAAAAAAGAAAGAGCGAATGGAAAAGGTAAGAGAATGAGAAAAAGAAAATCGCGAGCTAAAATGTTGTCAGAGGGTAAAGAATTGCAGGAGTTGTGTTTATTAAGTCTACGGAGGATGTAACCCCATCACCCCGAGAGACAAAGTAAAGTAAAGTTGGGGCAAGCTCTGTAGCTGTGCCTGGCCTCGGTGCCCATTCCCGCCTGAGTGGCCCTTAAGCCTGTGGTGGGTGAAAACCATTGCCCCGGGACACAGGCCAATTATGACGTCTGGGTTACCGCAGTTTCCCTTCCGTGAGTTGCCTCAGGTACACGTTTATCGACCAGCCCGAGGAGGAGGAGGAGGAAGAAGACCTGGGTGGGCTGCACGCCGACTGTACAGGCCGGGGTTCTAATCCAGGCTCGAGGATTTATTTGTATAGCTAGGCGTGCTAACCACTACTACACCACGGAAGTCGCCTGAGAAATCCGAGTCACCATAATTTGCCGTTCTAAAATTTTATCATCTACACATTTATTGACCAACGTATCAAGAAGGAGGACCAACTGGATGAACGGAGCACGCACAACTCGGGCACGGACAGCCTGACTTCAGTGGAACCAAGGCCAGCGGGTTCATACGTTTTATTTTTTATTTTTACGTCTACGCCTATTGCGCCGGTAGGCTTGCTTGAGGGGCCTGGATGGTAGTCGGCGCCAGCCCGTCATGGCGCAGGCAAGTGTTTGTAGTGGCGCCATCTTCTCTTGGCTCATGCTGCAGCCCGGAACTCGTTCTTGATTAACTTGGACGGTTTCCTCAAGAGTTCGGGTTGATGGGTGGTCTTCAGGACAGCATGTGGGTAGTTTTAAGCCACTCGTATCTGAGTGTGCATACCGAAGCGTTCAAAACTGAGAAAAGTGACTTGCATAATTAAGTTTTAAATTTCCAGTGCCTTTCAATCTATATTTAAAACCAACCTCGATATCGACAAATGACAACAAGCAGCAAGGAGCAGCGCCGCCCCCCGCACCAACTGTCTTGCATTAGCGCGGCACGCAGCAGCCACTCTTCCCATTCCGAGCAAGACTGGCTGTGATTAATGTTTCGCTTCCAGCCACGACCTTGCTCCCCGCGGCCACAGATTTCTTCGGAAAAGACAATCCGATAAGTAAAGACGACTTCCGGGAAGCCAGCCATTTACCTCTGTAGATGGGAGCTGACGTGGTGAGTTAGGGCGTGATTCCACCGGGGCAACGCAGGCAACATGTGGCATGCAGCTTGCCTGGCTCTCAATATGTACGTTGAATGCGGCTTTCAACAAGAAGACACATTGCCTGCTTGCTTGATTGCTTGCGACAAGGAAACATCATTGCGTCATGTAGCATGTTTCACACCAATTTTTGTTAAATACCATAAAACCTTTTCCACCGATTCAGCGAAAATTGCGCCGCTTGTCAACACGGTGATCGCTGCTGCTGCGTTGCTGCTGTTGTGCGACGCTCGTAAAATAACCCAAAGAAAGCACCAATGATGGAAAAGAGAACTGTTTATCGGCAGTAACGTCGCAAGCCTTTTAGCAGAGCGATCGTTAGTTTGACACACACAAGGCCGCTCACAAATGTTTCAGCTCTTCCTGTAGGTTGGAAGGTAAAGTTTAGGGCATCCGCTGAGCTGTGCGGTTCGTCAGAGCTCATCTCTGTCTCACTATTACTCGTGCCTTTGGTGGGTATAGGAACTTACTACACCATGGGACGCAGGGCAAAGGTTCGAGTGCTTTTTCCCACTCAAACATTTATACTATAGCAGCGTAAGCACGACCACAGCGGCGATAAAAAAAAAGCGATACGATAAAAGATAATAAAAGAATATATAGCTACAGAAAATACTTCATTATAGTGAGACACACAGAGACAGACAGACACAGAGAGAAGGAAGATAAAAGGAACAAAAGAAACACATCAAAAAAGAGCAAAAAATCAATCATGGACAAGTCAGAAGGAATAGAAAAGAGGATGACAGGGAGGCAGGGAGGGAGAGGGAGGAATTGGGCAAGAGGATTACCATTCAGCCGAGAAGGGTAAGTAAAAGACACATGACCCAGGGGAGGCGAGGAGAAAAGAATCACCACAATAGAGCTGCGAGGGACATTGACGCCGAACTAACGACAGCCACAGAGGGGAGGGAACTGCCACGCCGCGTTCAATAAGCCGATGATGAAGTGTACAGTGTGTTGGGGTATTAATTCTGGCGTGAAACAAAGACCAAGGGGGAGGGAGATGTAGGTTTGCATGACATAATATTATTTACTCGAGTGAAGATATATGAGTATTGACGTTTTTATTTATTTCAAGTTCAAGTTTACAATGGTAGATGTTTTACGCAATTCGTCGTGGAATAAAGACTAATCAATATAGGTTTGCATGCCGTATTATCAACTCGAGTGAAAATATGAGTACAGACATGCTTTTTTATATATATTTCAAGGTTAAGTTTACTAGGGTAGATGTTTTATGCAAATAGGTAGCGGAATAAAGACTGTGGGGAAAAATAATATAGGTTTCCATGCCATACTATCTACTCGGGTGAAAATATACGAGTTTTGAATGTTTTGTTATTGAGGCCAAGTTAATTTTAGGTTTTATATGCTCTAAATAAGTCGTGAATAGTGTTTGTGTATAAATTCACACGAGAAACGCATTTTTGGTGGGGGGAATATGTGTTTGTGTATCATATGAGCTACTCGTGTGAAAGTATAAGTTTTGAATGTTTTGCTTTATTTCAATGTCAAGTTAACTATAGTAGATTTTATACGAACTAAATATGTCGTGGAACAAGGACTTAGGGAAGGGGAGAAATATGTGTTTGCGTACCATATTATCAACCTGTGCGAAAGTTATTGTTTTTTAATGTTATTTTTATTTCAAGGTTAAGTTTAGTAGGTGTTCGCTATAGTTTCTGAAGGTAGCTTGAGGCTCTTGAAAAACCCATAATTATACCTCTATTATACTCTAAAGCCCAATTTTTTAAAGATGTTAGGTCATATTTAGGTTTTTCGGTGACCTATAGTAGCTCTCATATGCGCTCAATTAGTCGATGATGAAATGTATAGTTTGTTAGTGTACTAATTCATGCATGGAAAAAAGGCTTTGGGTGGAAAAATATGTTGTCATTCCATATATATTCATTTAAAGGTAATCATTTTTTTTTTTTTCATTTTTAGGGCTAAGTTAACTATGGCGGACCAAAGTTATTACTCAATCGAACAGGCTATTGGGGCATTTACATATATATTACTTTACATTACCGTACTTTATATTACTTGAAATGAACACACCTTTACATGAATCCCATTTTACGTCAATGCTACTTTCCATGCATAACCCATTACTTCAAACCACAGAGCTACATGGATACTATACTTCTTAGACCGTTAGAAATGTATTACTGGGGGTAGATTTTACATGAGATCGACCTTCACATGAGTATATACGATAATTATTTAGTAACACGAAACAAAACAAAAAGAAGTCTGTATAGCAAATCACATCAGGCCGCCGCGAACACCGGAGCAAAATGACGACGGAGAAGTATGTAAATCTGCCACAAAAAAAAAGATTATACTCGTAAGTTTAGACTTTAGAGGTACAGAAATTAGTTTACGTAAGAAAATTATGTAACTAGGGACGAAATTAGAAGTCCAGGTGCTGTAGAGGTAATGAGCCCAATGGTGAAGTTATTAGTGATGAATAAATAGAGAAAACTGAACAACTATAACCCTGTTTTGAGTTGCATTAGAGTTGAGTTGTATTGAGTTGCAAATTAGGAGTCCAGGTGCTGTAGAGGTAATGAGCCCAATGGTGAAGTTATTAGTGATGAATAAATAGAGAAAACTGAACAACTATGATCCTGTTTTGAGTTGCAGTTGTAGTTCCAAGGTAAAGAAATTAGTCCACGTAAGAAAATTATGTAACTAGGGACGAAATTGGAGGCCCAGCTGCGGTAGACAAAATAAGAGCAATGATGAAGTGATTAACGTAGAATAAAAAAAAAAAAAACTGTACAACTATGACCCTGTTTTGAGTTGCAGTTGCAGTCTAAAGGTAAAGAAATTAGTCCACGTAAGAAAATTATGTAACTGAGGGACGAAATTTGAGGCCCAGCTGCGGTAAACAAAATGAGACCAGTGATGAAGTGATTAACATGAATAAATAAAGAAAAGTGTACGATTATGACCCTGTTTTGAGTTGAAGTTGCAGTTTAAAGGTAAAAAAGTTAGTTTATACAAGAAAATGATGTAACTGTTAGACGAAATTGGAGACCCAGCTGCGGTAGACAAAATGCGACTAATGATGAGGTGGATTAACTTAGAATAAATACAAGGAAAAAGTGTACGAGGGACGAAACTGGAGCTGCAGTTGATGTAGACAAAACGTGACCCCATGATGAACTAATTAACGCTTAATAAACGGAGAAAAACGTACAACTATTAACCCGTTTTGAGTTACTGACAAACTAACAGACTAACAAAAAAGTGGGCCGTTCTGTACGTTCGCCTTTTATGAAGAATCCGTTTTGCGCTACCATTTTTAACATTATATTTGTTTTACAGGAAAGGAGGCAGCTCAAGGGCGCAAAAAATGAGGAAGCAAAAAATAGCCCGCTGTGGAGAAATAAATTAGAAAATCATATGGTGGCGTCCTAGTAAATAATGGACCTGCTCACGAGAAAAGGATTTAAATTAGTAAGAGTGAGAGATTCAGGGTGTCACGGAGAAGGGCGAGACACAGGCTGGCGGGATCACTGCTGCTGTCTCCGCTGGCAAACCGCTCATAAGAAAAAAAATAAAAAAAGGAAATCAATTGCACACTTCTGGAAAATAAGTCTTTGAGAATATGAAAATTAAATGTACGTTTTACTTCCTGACGCATCAAAATAGATAAAAAAATAGACAATGGCGCTGCTCTAGGGTAGGGCCTTTTATAAAGAGACTAGAAATGACTGATCATTGCTTCTTTGAGTTGGGGTGTGTGTGTGTTTGTGTGTTTAGATTT